>NW_028321347.1:0-77500 GCF_062004578.1 Staurois parvus | reverse complement strand
GAGGGGAGGGGGGGGGAGGAGGGGGAGAGAGAGGAGGGGGAGAGAGAGGAGGGGGAGAGAGAGGAGGGGGAGAGAGAGGAGGGGGAGAGAGAGGAGGGGAGGAGGGGGGGAGGGAGGGGGAGGAGGGGGGGAGGGAGAGAGAGGAGGGGGGGAGAGCGATAAGGGGGGAGGAGAGAGAGCGATAAGGGGGGAGGAGAGAGAGCGATAAGGGGGGAGGAGAGAGAGCGATAAGGGGGGAGGAGAGAGAGCGATAAGGGGGGAGGAGAGAGAGCGATAAGGGGGAGGAGAGAGATACAGTTAGGTATATATATATATATATATATATATATTTTTTATATTTATGTACACAGGCACGATTTTCATACTTTTGGCTCTGTATGCCAGCAGAATTTAAAACGAAAAACAATCCAAATGAATTTGAAGTGCAGACTTTCAGCTTTAATTCAAGGGGTTGAACATAGATATCAAGTACAAATTTTAGGAACTGCTACAATTTATATACACAGTCCCTTCATTTTCAGGAGCTCAAATGTAATTAGACAAATAAATATAATCATAAATAAAATGTTTATTTTTAATTATGTGGTTGATAATCCTTTACTGGCAATGACTGCCTGAAGTCTGGAACCCATGGACATCACCAAAGACTGGATTTCCTCCTTTCTGATGCTTTGTCAAGCTCTAACTGCAGCTGTCTTCAGTGGTTCTTTGTGGGTCTTTCTGCCTTTAGTTTTGCCTTCAGCAAGTGTAATGCATGCTCAATTGGGTTGAGATCAGGTAATTGACTCGGCTATTGCAGAATATTCAACTTCTTTACTTTCAAAAGCTCCTCGGTTGCTTTTGCAGTGTTTTGGATCATTGTCCATCTGTTTTTTCTTCCCGTCATTCTGGTACAGATTAATCTTAGTTTCAACCGTCTTAAGAATGCTTTTCCAGAACTGGTCTGGTTTTTTTAGATGTTGTTTGGCAAAGTCTAATCTGGATTTTCTATTCTTCAGGCTTATGAGTGGTTTGCACCTTGTGGTGAACACTCTGTATTTTATCTTGTGAAATCTTCTCTTGATTGTAGACTTTGACAATGATATGCCCACCTCCTGGAGAGTGTCCTTCACTTGTCTGGATGTTGTGAATGGGTTTTTCTTTATCATAGAGAGGATCCTGCGATCATCCACCACTGTTGTCTTCAGTGGATATCCATGCCTTTTTATCAGTACGTTCTTCTTTCCTCAGAATGTACCAAACTGTTGATTTGGCAACTCCTAATGTTGCTGCTATCTCTCTGATGGATTTGTTTTTGAAGCCTTACAATGGCCTGTTTCACTTGCATTGACAGCTCCTTTGAACGCATGATGTAGGTTTACAGCAATAGATTCTAAATGCAAATACCACACTTAGAATAAACACCAGACCTTTTACCTGCTTAATTGATAAAGAAATATTGGAGTAGCCCACACCTGGCCATGAAACAACTTTTGATTCAATTGTCCAATTACTTTTGGTCCTTTGAAAAAAGGGGGATACCTACTGTTAAGAGCTGTAATTCCTAAATCCTTTCTCCAATTTGGATGTACAGCTATGTTCAAAATAATAGCAGTGTGTTGAAAAAAGTGAATAAAGCTCAGAATCCTTCTAATAGCTTTTATTTCCATACACACAAATGCATTGGGAACACTACACATTCTATTCCAAATCAAAACATAAAGAAAAATATATTAAATGTGTTGTTCCTCTAAAAAATTTGAAGAAAAGTAAATATTAGACTGTTCAAAAAAAATAGCAGTGTTTGTATTCTTCTTTACAAACTCAAACATTCACTATATAAACTGAAAAATATTTGAAGATTTTGCTTTCCTTTGAATCACTTAATTAATATTTAGTTGTATAAGCACTGTTTCTGAGAACTGCTGTACATCTGTGTTGCATGGAGTCAACCAACTTCTGGCCCCTGTGAACAGGTATTCCAGCCCAGGATGATTGGACTACATTCCACAGTTCTTCTCTATTTCTTGGTTTTGCCTCAGAAACTGCATTTTTGATGTCACCCCACAAGTTTTCTATTGGATTAAGATCCGGGGATTGGGCTGGCCACTCCATAACAGCAATCTTGTTGGTCTGGAACCAAGATGTTGCACGTTTACTGGTGTGTTTGGGGTCGTTGTTTTGTTGGAACACCCATTTCAAGGGCATTTCCTCTTCAGCATAAGGCAGCATGACCTCTTCAAGTGTTCTGATGTATTCAAACTGATCCATGATCCCTGGTATGCGATAAATAGGCCAAACACCATAGTATGAGAAACATCCCCATATCGTGATGCTTGCGCAACCATTCTTCACGGTCTTCACAGTGTACTGTGGCTTGAATTCAGTGTTTGGGGGTCGTCTGACAAACTGTCTCCATCCACTAGACCCAAAAAGAACAATCTTACTTTCATCAGTCCACAAAATGTTACGCCATTTCTCTTTAGGCCAGTCAATGTGCTCTTTGGCAAATTGTAACCTCTTCAGCACATGTCTTTTTTTCAACAGTGGGACTTTGCGGGGGCTTCTTGCAGATAGCTTGGCTTCACATAGGCGTTTTCTAATTGTAACAGTACTCACAGGTAACTTTAGACCTTCTTTGATCTTCCTGGAGATGATTGTTGGCTGAGTCCTTGCCATTTTGGCTATTCTTCTATCCATTCAAATGGTAGTTTTTTGCTTTCTTCCACGTCTTTCAGGTTTTGGTTGCCATTTTAAAGCATTTGCGATCATTTTAGCTGAGCAGCCTATCATTTTCTGCACTTCTTTATATGTTTTCCCCTCTCCAATCAACTTTTTAATCAAGGTACGCTGTTCTTCTGAACAATGTCTGTAACGACCCATTTTCCTCAGAATTTCAGAGAGAAATGCACTGTAACCAGCATGTACAACATTTGCTGCCTTCCTTCCTTAAATAAGGTCAATAATTGCCAGCCGTTTTTCAAAGAATGAATGACCTCACTAATAGAACTCCACACTGCTATTATTTTGAACATGCCCCTTTCAATTAGTGATTTAATTACACAGAATCAGCAGCATGCATGTCATGACTGTTGGGTTTGTTGGATTTCTATTACTCTACTACACCTGCTAGTAAATTATTTGCCATGTAGAAATATAATTTCTACCAATAACAGTGATTGATCAGGTTAGTGATGCCTGACTGCTATTATTTTGAACACAACTGTACTCTCAAATTAAATCTGAGTGTGTGCACTTTAAGCCCTTATCAATTATAGAACTATAGACTGAATATGTTTTGGTAAGTACCTGAAAAAATCTAAAACTGCGCCTGTGTCCAAACATATACCTAACTGTACATGCATACATACACACTATGGCCTAAAGCCAGTATATTTAGAAGAAGTTTTGTGTTTTGATCTTACATACAGTAGAGCACAGGTATCATTTGGCACCTCCAGCATTCTTTGGACAAAATATATTTTATCGTGTTAAGCAAAAAAAAAAAAAAAAAAACTGAATTACTGCAGCAGACAGCCGTATAAATGAGAGGCACAGTTCAGTTGGAAGATTTACAATTTAACCTTAATATACGTTTGCACAATTTGAAGGACTTCAGGGCTGAAATTTGCAACTCTGGCTTTGGCCGCCATTCAGCTAGTACAGAGAGGCGTGATCTCTTTAATGCTTTTGCTTCCTCCTCCCCTCTCGCTTCTTTCTGACTAATGAAGAGACCATATGTCTGCAGGCAAACCAGGATATCTTTGGAATGATTTTTCTTTAATCTACATCAGCATGAATGGCCCCTTATTAAACATCTGGCATAAGTTTATTTTATATATTATCAAGTGCAGAAACCGGTCTAACATCTCACCCCAAAAAACGGAATCACTAGCTACTAAAAAATACTCTCCAGACTACTTCAAAAGAGAAATACTGTGAAAGCACTTTTAGCCATGTGGGTCGCAAGAACGCACTTAGTTCAGCTCTCCAGTAACCAGAATCAGCCAAGAGAGGGCTAAAGCCCGCTGTTGGCTGAAGTCAAAGAGCCACTACAGACTCTGGAGAGATCCTGACAATGTTGGGATGCATCCACCCAAATGCCTGATCAGCTCTTTCTCCTGTCCAGTGTTCAATTGAGTGCTGGAGGGGCACAGCAAAGAGCAGTAGTGGTGACCGACAGTGACTGCCCTGTTCAAGTGGACCCAAGAACTGAGCAAGCAGCGGTCACAAGATTGCTCAGTTCTCAGGCTTGATCCCACAGTTCTCCTTTTAAAGCAGATTCTTTAAATACACAATTGTGAGTAGGCTTTAAATGTGATCAATAACAAAGCATAACCAGAAGATGCTTAAGGTATAATGTTAGGTGTTTATTAGGTGGTGTGTCGTAGGATAAGAGTGGGGAATTTTGCACATGTGCTCCATTTGTGACATGGTCGTGTTTTGATATTGTATACAGAGTTCTTTTGCTACAGTTTAATTAAATTTCATTTTGCAACTGCCTGCTGTGATTTTCAGCTGAGTCTGCATCCTATTCACTCTCTGCTCCTCCCAAGCGACTCGTTGGCTGAGGACGCGTCTGTCCTAATGGAAAACATGAAGTGTACAGATGTTCTCCCAACGAAAAGACATTGGGCTCTTACAAACTACTGTATTTACAGATATTTGAAGGGCTAGGATAGGAAATCAGAGCAACAAACCGAACACCCTTATGCTCGAGTCTCATTCTATAGGTCTTTATATTTGTTTTACTTCAGAATGTTTCAGCAGCAGTGGCAATAATTGTCTGTTGGCAGAGATGAGTCTCAGTCACATAAAACTGATTTGGTGGCTCTTCAGCCTCCCAAAACACTTTTACTTAAAGCTGCTTAACAAAAGAGAAAAAACAAAAATGAGAAAAGAGCTTATGGCTGCTACTGCACCCATGAGCTTATTTTAACACCTTCAAGGCTTTTATGTACCAGACACACACCAAAACTTATACAGCAAGTTATTAACCTGAAAAGATCCCACTTGGTAAACATCCAAAAGCCCTGAGATTGCTGCTGGGTGCCGCCATTTTGCATCTCTACCAGCAGCTACATATTGCTATATAGGGAGGAGAGAGGGAAGGGCAGAGGACATGGGGCAGCACATAATTAGCCACTCCTGAAAGAGGAGATGGCTATGACATGCAAGGAGGAAGGGGACTGTGTTAGGTAACAGATTCGGATGACATAGTCATATTTTCTAGCAAAGTCACACTGCAAGTTAAAATAAGATAATTTATCTATCTAAAGGAAATACACTGCAAGTAAGTATTTTAAAAACTTGAGAGAACTGTACTAATTTTTTCAATTGACAGGGTCCCTCTAAAGTGATTTTCCACAAGTTATACATTTCTCTTGCCTAACTCTTTTATATGTTTTGGCGTGGGACAATGGAAAAAGGTTAGACCCAGGGGTGCTCAACACGGGCCACAACCTCAAACCAGGGAAGCCCATGCCCAGGGGTCAACAACCCGTTGATCATGATCTGGTCTTGCCAACCCACAATCCCAGAGCATCAAGAGTGCATCGAGCTGGCAGCAGAGGAATTAAGTGGTCGCTGAGGAAGCAAGAGCTACATAAGCCGATTCTTCCTCTGTAGCACCATTTACTGTCCCAGAGTGATAACAAATGCACTTCACCTGGGACCTTAATAGTAGCCTGGAGAGCGATGCCAGCAGAAGCTGGAAGAGGAAGGAGTCAGTGTTTTAGACTTATATACTGCACTTTTGCAACGTATGTGCCGCCTGACCGTTCCTCCTATCCATCTCCTGCATGCCTTGGGCTCCTGTATGCTCACCCCCCCAGTGCTGACAGTTCCCCGCCCCCCACCACAGATGGGAGAGGAGAGAGAAAGCTGGTTCTGCCGCCCCTCCTCCTGCCCGCCCCACACACACTCACTGCCAGCCTTGTGCATGTCTCTTTCTTTCTATACTTTTTCTCTGTCTCCTGTTTCTCTCCTTTCTTTCTCTCTCCCGTTTCACTTTATTTCTCTCTGTCTCCAGTTTCCCTCCTTCTATACATCTTTCTTTATCTCTGTCTCCCGCTTTCTTTCCCTCCTTCTATATGTCTCTCTCTCTCTCCTGTTTCCCTCCTTCCTTCCCTTCTTTCCCTCCTTCTATACATCACTCTTTTTCTCCTGTTTCCCTCCCTTTCTTCCCTCCATTTCCTCCTTCCTTCCCTTCTTTCCCTCCTTCCTTCTCTCCTACAAAAAAAATAAAATATAAAATTGTAAACCAAATTTAAATAAAAACCTACTGACACTAGTGGCGGAACTAGCAGGGTTGCAAAGGACGCTCTTGCGTCCAGGCCCTGGTGTTCCGCTACCGTGTTCCGAGGAAAGGGTCCACAGGCTTTGGGCTGCTCGGTCCAAACTACCTGGGCCTATTTTTTGTCCCAGTCCAGGCCTGTTTAGGGCCCACCACAGTCTACGATTGGAGAATGGGGGAGTAGCAATATACTAATGCTCTGTCCTCCCTAGCAGTGGATGGGGAGAGGGGTTGTTGCCACGCTCTGTATTGCAATGCACTGACATCTGAGCGCTGCTGTGAAGGATGATACAGAAAGGTGGTATGAAGTATTAGCTACTTATAATGGAATTAGCCTTGGCATGAGAAGTCTGTGGGGCCACCCTTTCAAGCGATTGATTCATTCCGAAATAGAGTGGAAGTAGAAAGCATAAGGGCCATAATCATTAAGCTAATAGTACTGCGGCATTCCTGTTGTGGGAGCGCTGTGTCTTGGAAAGGCAGCATGGTGGTAACTGTGATTAACATTTTACACTTGGCTCTCAATGACCTTTCCAAAAGATACGTTATGCAGCTATCCTTTAAGGGAAGTTGTAAATTGTCTATGGTTCTAGTACCCATGCTGAGCACAGGCTTCATTCCAGCATTTGTACCTATGCAAAGCACATAACCAGGCATAACTATTGCCACATGAATGTGTGTTCCTGTATAGGAGAGTAAGAGCCCTGCGCTTGAGGCCACTTGGTTAGAAGATCATTTTATGCTGACCGAGGTTCTAACCCTTTCCCACACTTCTGAAGGGGAAAAAAAAAAAGGCTGCTTAAACTGAATTTTGACGTAAAATGGTTTTTCCTGAAGTTCAACCATAGTGAGCTTGTATGCTAATATATTTACATGTAGCTGCTCTTTTAGCACTAATATTACATTTATAAAAGGTACTTATTGCTTTTTAACATTATTAAAAAGATGACAAATAATTACTGTGTTTAAGGATGACAACACCCTTCTCATAACCCTTAAATAGGCATGCATGTTCCTTATGACCGTTTCCTCCATGACATCACTAGACTGTTAATTTAAGTCAACATTAGCAATATTCACGTTTTGAAATCACAGCTCAGCCACACCTATGACACAGGTCAATAACTTACATAAATTAGATTTTCTTTAAACCTCTTCCTCAGGTTTTCTATAAATGCTGCTTCACTGGTGTAGTTCTCTAGCAGGACAAAGTCCTGGACACCAACCCGATCTCGGGCTGTTAAGGCACTCTCCATGGTTATTCGGATCCCGTCAATTGCTGGAGCCTAAAAGGAAATAAAGAAATTGTTTTTAAAAAAATAATGTTCTATACTGGAGTGATACGTGTCATTAAATCAAAAGAGAAGCTAATGCATAGTCCAGTAACAAAAAGCACAAAAATTGTCACGTCAAGGCCTTTTTTGACATAGCATCAGGATGAATGACAACACAGTACACAGTGTAGAACAGGAGAAACTTTGTCCGCTTCATGGAAGTAGACCTGCCCAACTGTGACATGTTAAGCAGGAGATCTTAAAGCCAGAGTGCCAGAAAGAACATTTAGATATATAGAATAAATGTATTAAAAAATGTTGGCGGTTTTATCTGCCAATTTTTTTTGTCTGATTAGCAGTTGTTTTACAATTACTGCCACACTGAATGAAACATCAAAACCTTTGTCCAATTAGCAAACTTAAAGGAGTAGTATGGGGTTATGAAAAAAAAAACAAACATACATACTCATCTCTATGCTGCAGGAGCGATGTGATGCTGCATCTGTGCTACATCCACTCTAAGAAAGAGAACTGCTTGATCACATGACTGTTGATTGCTCAGCTCTTGGCCTGCTTGGAGCACAGAGTAGTGACCATCAGCCACTGCTCTCCACTCTGCCCCTCCAGCACTCACTGGAGCACTTGGCCGTGGAGGAGGAAGGTACAGCTGGCTCCGGCTCTCAGCCATGTGCTCAGAAGCAGAGCCAGCTGTTATTCTGAAAGGATCCCAATATTGTCGGGATCCACCCGACTGAACCTTGAGCGGCTCTGCCTCATGGGTCAAAGAACAACAAAAGTAAGTGTACTCCTGTGACCCACAAGAGAAGTATGGCTAAAACATCTTTGGCCATAGTTATCTTTTAATGAGCATGGAGAGTGATATTTACTAATGTGTGGTGGAGTGACAGTGATGTTTAAATCTCATAACTGCCTAAACATTTCAAATAATTTGGAAGTTAAGAGACTTAAGCTGGCCATGGATGGATCAAATCATGGTTCAGCAGGGACCGGCAGAGACTCAATCCATCTACAGCAGGGGTGTCAAACCGGCAGCCCTCAAGCTGTTGCGAAACTACAAGTCCCATCATGCCTCTGCCTTTGGGAGTCATGTTTGTAACTGTAAATCTTGCAATGCCTCATGGGACTTGTAGTTTGGCAACAGCTGGAGGGCCGCCAGTTTGACACCCGTGATCTACAGGCAAGCAGAGTCTTTGCCCTGCCCCAGGGCTTAATAATAGATTAAGCCCCGGGAGCAGGGTGAACTTGTCAGTTGTGGCCTAGGAAGAGCCGAGGCAGAAGCCATTTTTACATTATATCACATGCTGAGTGAGTCAGTGGTGTGCAGTGTATGTCACACCATATGACTAAATTCTAGCCGGATGAGCTTTCAGAATGCCTGCACCCTCTTCTAGTTGTGGACCACTGAAGTGACAGTACTGAAGGGCACTTGGAACAGAGCTGCAAGTTACTGAGTTGCTGTGAGTGCATTTTCTCAAATTTGACTGAGAAAGTGTAAATACTCCTCTTGGGTAGGGTCCCGGCACTATAATGTTAGGTGTTACGGGCCCTTCTACGATAACTTAACAAAAGATGTTATAGGGAGGCGCTAATGTGTGTTTATATTTCCTGCACAGTAGTAAGCACACTGGCTTTCTGGGTTCAGTACCCAACAGAGACATGGTCTTTATAGGGTTTTTCTTTGGATTGTGGTAGGAAACTGAGCACCTAGGGGAAAAAAAGGCAAATGCATGGAAAACAAACTGGCAGAATAATCAGCTTCAAATGGCCTTTGAGCAGGACTGACAAACTGAGTAGAATAACTGCCAGAAGGCCTGCACTTGGGGGTCACAATCATAATTCCAAAAGCTGGCAAAAGTATAAAACCGTTTTAAATTAACAGCAATATTTTATTAGTTATGAAGTTAGTTATGAAAGTATCAGAAAGCAATTTCTTTACACAGACCTGAGCTCAAAAAGTGAAGATTTTCTATGTCATAGGAAACAGCTAGAAATGTCAATTGTCCCCAAATATCTTACAAAATGTACATTTCATCTGGAATTCCAGCTAAAAAAAAAAGTGAGAGAGATATGGCTATTCCCAGAAGATATGGAGTAAGATTTGCTAATGTCACTACAGTGGTCAATGTACTCCTTGCCAGAGAGAAATGCAAGTATCTCCATACTTCTGCTTCATCTATTCTATAGATCTTTTATTTAAACATCTCCCCAGATGTTACTTGAATATTCCCTCTCCAGTAGAGAGCTCCACATTAGGAATCAAATGTCTACTGCTCTACCAAAAAACTGACACAGAGATGAAGTGTAGCACATAGGACATAAGTCGTTATTGGTGTGAAAAGGGCTACTGCAGTGTGCATATAGGCAGTACTTTTATTATTATTATTATTATACAGTGTTTATATAGCGCCAACAGTTTGTGCAGCGCTTTACATGAAGGTAGACATTACAATTACAATACAATTTGGTACAAGAGGAAACCATACTAGTGGGTAGTTGCGTGCTCTCTGCTTGCGTCT
This sequence comes from Staurois parvus, assembly GCF_062004578.1. Lineage (NCBI taxonomy): Eukaryota > Metazoa > Chordata > Amphibia > Anura > Ranidae > Staurois > Staurois parvus. The sequence goes on along the minus strand of NW_028321347.1, from coordinate 67,415 downwards.
TTTGGCCACAACCTCCACAGTTCAGGCCCATGTTACTTGGGCAATTCTGTAGCAGTCATCATTTGCAGTATCTATAGAATATACCTTTTTGTTGCTAGAATAAAAATTTGCAGGCAAAAGATCAATGTAATGAATTCCCAAGCATTCTGTAGCTTAATGACAGGGCATTGGCTTGTTGCAAAGTTTTGCAGCTAGCCACAAAATTTAAAAAAGGATAAGTTCACCTTTATGCATATGTTACACCCACATTTAGGGTGTAACATATTCAGCATCTGCCTGCTGCCTCCCCGATTCATTCCTTTACTCCGTGGTGGCGGCCCAGGGATCCTCTTCCCAATGTGACAATTCAAAAAGAACGTGGTAGTATGGGGCTTCGCCCACAAGGCTGCAATCATTTGTTCACAGGGCTCTGAATTAATGAACTACAAGTACCGTTAGTCTTCGTGGGTGATTTCTTGTAGTTCTCTAGGTAGTCATTCACTAACTGCCTGCTTGTATCGGAGGTATGGGCAGACAGCCACACAGACAGTCTGCAGGAACCTGACAATACACCTGCAATCTGCTGATCACAAGTGCAATGCTTTACTGGCTCCCCCCCCCCCCCAAAAAAAAAAAAAATATAACAAATAATGGCACTTTTTTACAGGTTAAAAAATATGTGCATTTATTATGTAAAATGTAAAGCCATTTGAGGGTAGAAGGTAACATGAAGAGTTCAAATTGATCAGTACAGTGCTGCACACTTCAGCGATGCTATACTAGAAGAACTGCTTTCTGCATTTATGTCTCTGCTAGTTTTCCTATACATTCCACAAGGTCCAAACAAGAACACACCCACACAATTGCCCTCTCTCACAGACCCATTTATACAGTTAATGACATGTCATACATGAGCCATACTCCGGGAAGGTGCAGCTCCTCCACTAAATACATTATAAAAAGGAAATGTCAGCACTGTGGAATGTAGATGAGCTCAGAACCGAGTCCTAACCACCAGCACTTGCAGGGTCTTTCCCAGCTCACTGGAGATTATTCTCTTACACTGCTACTAAAGCACTAAAATGTTCAAACATGCTTCAGAGTTACAATATGTATAACAATCTAAGAGCAGGAGCCGCATAAGCCGACGCTTCCTCTGTAGTGCCAGTTCTTGTCCCAGATGGAGATCAGTGGATTAAACACAAACACTGAGCTTTTGCAAAGGGCCTATTAGCACCTATATAAGGGCTGCTTTCACACTGACCTGCAGGTGCAACATAGTGCACGTGCAAATTTCTTGCAGGTTAGCTGCACTGAGCCATACACCTCTATTAATTATCCTGCGGGTTTGGTGAGCTTTCTGAAAGCACACCAAAACTACCAAATGCAAAGCAAAGCTAACCCACAAAAAAGGTGTAGGTAAACTGAAGTGTATCAGTGTGAAAGCAGCCTTATAGCAGGCTCAGGACAGTAAAGGCTCTTTTACATTTGTGGTTTGGGAAGCAGAAAAACCCCATAGTTGAAACATTTTTTTGCTGTTCCCCCCCCCCCAAACCACTGGTGTAGCATTAGGGGTTGCACTGGCCCCACCCCCAAGCTCCAGGGTGCTCATTAGGCTCCCTGTCACATTTTGTTTTACACTTGGACAGAAGGGTTGGCGGGGGCGGCATATAAAAAGGAACCAATTCTCTCTTCCTCCAGGAGCTGCTGAAAGTCGACTTCTGTTCTTTTGGCATTCAGTGGCTGCAGAACAAAAATGTTCATTATGGCCCAAGACTAGTTACCAAATCACTTAAGTGGCCATCACTCTTCAAAAAGGTTAAGCACCCCTGATTTTCATCTTAGAAACTTTCATTCATTGACAAACCAAACTCACCAACATCGTAAATCTTTGCTATGATTTTTGCAAGGTGGTGTTATATCATCTTTATAAGCTTTTAGAAAGCTTAGCCACGAAGATAAAAAACAATTCATGATGTGGTGGCTAGGATTCAAGATAGGGTAACAGAATAAATGTACATATAAAGAAATGACACATGGTGATCTGACATGTTTATTGTGAGAAGAGAAGACTCTCATTTCAACTTTTTCTAATTTTTTCAATCCCCGATCAGGGCCTGGTGCTTGAAGGCTTTAAAAAGGTCATTGATGGAACAAATAAATCCTGTGTCCTTCAATTGTTGCTGGAGACCTGCAGACTGTATGAGTGCAGACTCCCATTTGGAGACAGTCTGTGTGTAGGAAGGTGTGTGCTCTGGCCAGGAGAGGTGAACGATTTGGGAGACAGTACCCCATATTGGAAAGATTCCTTACACCAGGGGTGCCCAATCTGTGGCCGTTAGCCACATGTGGCCCTCAGAGCCCTCTGATGTGGCCCTCTACCTCAAACTGAAAGCAGGAGCATCACACCTGCACAATGGAAATCTATGGCAAAGCGCAGCTAACCCACGGGTGCACTGCACTGAGCTCACGGTGCAAGTAAACCTCAGTGCATCAGTGTGAAAGCAGCCCTATCGGGGCTTAGAACATTAAGGCCTCATTTACATTTGCAGTTTGGATGGCAGTAAAGCCTCATAGTTGAGATGTGTTTTACCACACACCCCCAACCATGCTCCAGAGGACCCGTGCGGACTCCCTTTCACATTCTGTTTTACACTTGGACAGGAAGGGCGGCATATATACAGTAGCCGATCCTCTCCATTTTCCTCCTGCAACAGCTGAAAGTTTGCTTCTCCTCCTCTCCCTGTCACTGGCATTTAGCGGCTACAGGAGAAAAATGTTGATTACGCTATTCAAAATAAAATAACAAAATAATTGAAAAATTCTGAATCATTTCTTTTCATTGTGGTCAGCAACAGGTTACCAAATCACATAAGTGGCCCTTGCTCTTCAAAAGATTGGGCGGCCGTGCCTTACACGTAGCCCTAGGAGAGCCGGGACAGCTGAGTCTGCAGGACTGAGAAAGCTGAGGCAACTAGTCAGTCCAGGGGAGAGTGTCTAAGTCTCTGGAAGAGGATAGCCTTGGACATCTGCGAATGAGAGGCCAGGAGTGGGCCTGTGTAGCTGGGTGCTGCAACTAAAGGCTGAGTGAGCCAGAAAGCTGGGATTACAAGGTGACAGACATACACAGGGGTGGGAAATGGAAACCCTACAGGATTTGTAGGTGTGGTAGTGATGATGTGACACGTTGAAAGCGCAAGTGATGAAACATTCTTTTGCTTCCGCTGTGTGATGAGACACCTAGATAACAGGTGGGAAACCTCACTTTCATCATTCACTGTATGTGCTGCTAGTAATGCGGAGTCATGTCAGAGCTTACTAAGTTTCAAAGAGGGCACTATTGCTGGTGCCTCTGTGACTGAAGTTGTCAATTTATTTGCGGAGTCGTAAGGTACAGTATTAAAAGATCATGACGGCATATACAGTTTCAAGGAAAATACCGTCTGATAAGCATAAGCACAGTCGACATTGTCAATTGACCAAAAGAGACAAAAAAGGACATTGTGCAGGATTGAACCCAGAATAAGAAAACAACTTCTGCAAAAGTGACCGCAGAACTCAATCTCAGTCTTCCATAGCCCATGTCCACAAAAATCGTGGGGAGGGAACACCATAAGCAAAACATTCACAAGCTACAATTACCAAACCACTAGTAACTGATATCAATGGTCAGAAGAGGAGAGAGTGGTGCTACACTCATACATCGTGGACTATTGATCAACGGAAGACTGTATCGTGTAATCGTGCTTCACAATGTTTCAAACCAACAGACATGTTTACGAGTGGTGAACACTGTCCCCAGCTTACGACCAGGACTGTCTTGTGCCAATGGTAAAGCATGGTGGCAGTGCAATATGGACAGCCATATATTGATATTCTGCAGGCCCCATCATCATCTTGAAAAGGTCACTGCCAGCGACTATGTACAAATTGGCCAACCACGTACACCCCATGGTGAAGAAATTGTTTCCCGAAGACAGCACCATTTACCAAGATGATAATGCTCTGATTCACACAGCTAGTACTGTCAAATCATGGTTCAAAGAGCATTCAGATGAAGTCTAGCACCTTCACCGGACCTCAATATCATAGAGCCACTATGGATGGCAAAGGTGGTCCAACACGATATTAGGTAACTATTTTGTTCTTTTTCCTGGTGTTTCCATAATTTTGTGTATATTACACACACACACACACACACACCTCAAAAAAATGAAAAGGAACACTTTTTAATCAGAGTATAGAATCCTCAAACTCCTGGGATATTGATCTGATCAGTTAAGTAACAGAGGGGGTTGTTAATCAGTTTCAGCTGCTTTGGTGTTAATGAAATTAACAGGTGCACTAGGTGGACTCATCTTTTCTGATTGTTTTTCACTAGTTTTGTATGGCTAGGGACAGTGTCACTACTGGTAGCATGAGGCGATACCTGGACCCTACAGAGGTTGCACAGGCAGTCCAACTCCTCCAGGATGGCACATCAATACGTGCCATTGCCAGAAGGTTTTCTGTGTCTCCCAGCACAGTCTCAAGAGCATGGAGGAGATTCCAGGAGACAGGCCTTTACTCTAGAAGAGCTGGACAGTTCCTGAAGGATGAAGGAATTGATGCCAGTGAATGGCCCCCACGCTCGCCTGACCCAAGTCCAATAGAACACCTCTGGGATATTATGTTTCGGTCCATCCGATGCTGCAAAGTTGCACCTCACATGGTCCAGGGGCTCAGTGACTTACACACACACTTATTATTCTCCTCTCAAGGTTAGAAAGACTGTCAGAAAGTGATTAGTGTTCCCCAGCAGAACACCATTGGCACAGATTAGCGATAGTCGGGTAACATGCAACGTAGGCAACAATGGAGCAGCAAGTATAGTTCTAGATATACCCTGTCTAACAGAGTAATGGAGAAATACATTAAAAAGGAAAAACCCACATAGAAAAATTCAGTAACAGCACAATTCTATAACAAAGCAGATAACACCAATAGAGAAAGAATCTGATTAAGACGGTATTCAACATACAGCAGAGGGTGTCTGATGTAAGATGGTGATGGTGCTTTTCTGGGTGTAAGTTCTTTTAACCAGGTTTTTTTTTTTTTTTTTTTTAACATTATGCAATCCCCTTTTACATGTCTTGAATAAGAAAGGATAAAACTACCATAAAATACTGGCTAAATAACTTGTTACTACACCCCCAAAAGCAGATTAAAACTCTCCCAATCAACAATTTTTAAATTAGGAAGCAAATATTTCATATGGGGACTTAAGAGTAAGTGCTGGACAATTTCTTATCGGGGTGCAGATGCTTGAACATGTTACATGTTCTACCCTAAAAACAGATGGAACATGTAACATGTTCCAAAAGTGAAATTCTTCTATAATCTTTGGAATAAAAACTTTTGAGAAAATTATTTTAATAGATATATTATGTACTTTAAAAATCCTATTCTTTAATTTGATGCTCTTAGCCCTAGTTCACACCAATGTGTTTTATAATGCGATTTGACAGTTCAAAATAGCATGACAAGTCGCACCTGATTTGTGGCAATGGAACAATTCAGATCATTGCAACTCAAGTAACAGCGAGTTTTGAAAAAGGTTTCTGCACTACTTTTCTGGGATTTCAGTGCGATTTGCATTGATTTCTGTTAAGCGAAGTTGCAAGCCACAATGAAATTGAACATCCAAATCACACTGATTTGCGGTTTTGAAATCTCATTGAAGTAGCGCCATTTCAAAGCTGTACTGGTGTGAACCGGGGCTAAGGGGTGAACTGGAGATGGATCAACTCCAACCTAGTATGTAATATGTTGTTTCAGTTTCTTTTACATAGTGTTTGGACTACAAGAAGGTAGTTTGGAGTTAAAGCTAGAAATTCCTCTACTGATTAAGCCACAATTTTTTTTATGAACGTATCTTAATAATAAGTTGCTTAAACAGACATCAGCTATTTGCTTTTAGGTGAATTGGCTGGTTGTGGAAATTTGTGCGCCCTGTTATAAAGCTTCCGACAAGATAGGAGAAAACTGAAAATTTTGCAATAAACTATTTGACAAGGGAAAAAATAAACAATGGCCCAATAATAACACATTCTTCCCATGTGTCATATCAAAGTTTACTACACAAATAATATGTTCTAGGACAGTTTCCCATCATGGATTTCCATGGGGAGTGTACAAGAAAAATCCCCTCGAGTCATCACCTTGATTGCAAGTCTTATAACTTGCAGACACCACTAGATCATTAAATTGATCATTTGCTCATCTACTGTGTCCACATAAGAATATTCTTTATGACCTCAGCTGGCCTACTGTCTCAGATGAATGTTCAGCAGTGTATGGCCCAGCGGGCACCACTCCATTTGACAAAGTTCAATTGACTTGTCGAAGGAGGCTGTCAAAAAATAGTCAGCCGAACTGCAACTGCATTTAAACATTCAGGAACAAAACAGGTAATCTGACAGATGGCAGGCTGTCAGGATCAGAACAGCCCAGCACGAGGAATTTATATATCCACACTGTTAGAAAGCAATCAAACCGATTCTTTCATCTTTGCTTTTAGCCTACAAACTGAACAAAAGAAATCTTATATGTGTATGGCCAGCTTTACACTCTAGCTAGAAAGTAGAAGCGTTTTTTATTTCCCCGTTGACCTCTTGCACCCGAAAAGATCAGTTAGGCCACCTATTACTGTGGTAGAATAGTAGTGATGCACATGATGCAGGACCGGACTGGCCAAATAGGGCACTATTATGCAGGTACTATCTTTGTTTTGTATGTGTTTCAGGCTTCTTGGGGCAGCAGAGCACAAAGCTGAAGCAGCATGCAACACCAGAAGGTGACTACAAAATGTATCACAGTGGAGGATTACAATCCTTAACATCAACTCTGGCACAGTTTAAAGGTAATGTCACTTTTTGAGGCCTGTGCCATCCAAAACAAAGGCAAACACCACAAGATCTTATTAATAAAGAATTTACAGATTTGTTTTACACACTTATACACTGCCAATGTATTCCATGAAATAGTCTGAACTAGTCACGTTTGTCCCTATGTTTGAAGGACCATACAATCGAATGGCCTTCGCACAGTCATCTTTATACACAGTAGTCCTGTTCAGTCCACAATTACCACCAGTCCTGGTTACAGACAATTAAAATATCACTCTGTTTCCAGTAGTAGGAGAAAACTGATCATCTTGAAGAAAAGCACAGGAATGTATTATGCAGTGATGGACATCCAATGTGCTAGACCCCAAACCATGCATAATTTTTTACTGTCTCTCCCCTGCTTTGTCTACTGGCTAACATGACAAAGAGCACAACAACACAATGTTGGCAATGTTAACTAAAATCATCTACCAATGTAATTTGCTTCTACCTGTCACATATATTGCCACAAAGTTCTCACACAGTAAGGGGCAAATAACAGCACTTACTGCCTTCTACTACCTTGGGGTAACCAAGTACTCCACAATTCTATTTTAAGACCCTGGTTATTGAGACGGACAGGTCTTGCCTGTTGGTAATATTCAGCCATGCTGACAACAAACCAGCTGTGGATGCAGCCATATATCAATGCAAAGGCAAACTGGCTGTAGTAATCAATACAATAAGCCAATGCCACATGTTTGTATTCTCATCTTATTGGACTCATAAAACATTACCTCGGGTTCCACTGTGACAATAACTTGTATCCGAGTAGCTGATGAAAAACCTGTAGGTTCATCCTCATCCTCAGAAGTAGGAGATGATGAAGACATGTCTTCATGTTGAGAGAGGTGGTAACCTTTTGGAATCAAGGTGGCTTTTTTTTCCCGCACCAGTGACCAAAATCCTTTGACATCCATGCCTTAAAAGACTAACCTTTCCTTCGGTACCTTATGATGATAACCGTATTCTGAGCAGAACAAGATTTCCAAAAGGTTGTTACAATTCCTACGAGACCATAACAGCAGACCAGAGAGATCTCAGGTCATCCCAAGGGAAGCACGGTTCTTTCATCAGAAACACTGCCTTAAGTCATCTTGCTTTTAATATCCTGTGCACTTCTAAGACTACATGTTGCAACAAGGCGAAAAGCTGTTTTAAAGATGTGACAAAACATATGCAGTGAAGCAAATCAATGTCACCTCAAAAGCAAGCGGCCTTCAAGGGACCCTGTAGAGCAGGTGAAACATCTTCAACGGAATACAAAGCATTAGGTTGCTCTACATCATTTTCTATCCTCTATGTATATACTGTGGTTATATTATACAGACCATCAGCATTTAAAGGCTGCCAACCTATGGCACGAAGGTTGTAATACTGCATGTCCATCCCATGGTGCAGTTGCCTAATGGTAATGTCTTTTCAGTGTTTTTGGCTGCATGCAAATAAAATCAGTGCATTAAAGAAGAACTCCGGGATAGGCAATGGATCACCCATTAGTATACTACCCTACACAAAAACAATAAACAGTTAATACAATTTTGAAAATCCTTACCTTTTAGGAGAAAACTAATTGAATTTTCATGACCGCATCTCTGTAATTCAAAAGAGAACAGCATCTGCTCTGCCAAGGAGGAGGTGTAACAGCAGGGATTACATCATATCCTCTCCTCTCTTTCTGCAGTAAGAGGAAACTACAGTTCCCATCAACCACAGGGGACTGCGTGCGTCCGTAGACACACAGTGTGGCTTGGCCCCCACCCCTCATCACATGATTTGATTGACAACAGCAGGAGCCAATTGCTCCCACTGCTGTAGCTGTGTCCCATGAAGAGAGGGAGAGAATAAAAAAAAAATGGTTTTAGATGGACAAAGAGCTGGATCTAAAGAGGAGCGAGGCAAGTATCTAAGGGGGGCTGATCACGGAAGGTCTTTTGCCTTAATGCAGAGTTTGCATTAAAGCAAAAAACCTTATGCCTTAAAGAGCAATAAAAAAAACCCCTCTCTTATAATCTCTCTCATGTACCAATACCATTTTAACATACACCCCCCACTAAAAAGGCCCAATGACCAAAAGCACAGGTGGAACAATCAAAAAGTGTCAAAAATCTGCAAATTGTATTTTACTGGTAAACATTTTAGGTGCAGAAATTATATTTAAAGAAAACTGTCTTCATCTAAAAAGGTCCAACAAATTGCAATGCACACAGTTATTCAATAATGATCTCTTATCTAAAAAACTAACTAAGCCTTTAGTACAGGCTGCCACTTCTGACACAACTACATCTCTCACAACTAGATCTCTGTCATGCTAACCCTTTGGTTTCAATACTTCCTGGGACATGGACCTTAAAAAATATGCACCAACTCAGAACTCCCGATCTTTATAACTGTGGCAGGTCAGAGACAAATGAAATTAGAGAAACACCATTGCAGCCAAACAAATAGCAGAATATGTATTTAACTCAGAAACAGTTTGCTTACATTTAGCAGACTGGCGCTTAATTCCTCCCAAGTGTTAGTTTTACAAGCTCACCTCCATACATACTTTCATTTAGATTTTCTGCACTGAAAGTCTGGCATTGAAGACGTGAAGTCCTAGATTGTAAGCTCGAAAGAGCAGGGCCCTCGAACCCCTCGTGTATCACATTGTATTGGTATTGTTCTGTCACATGTTCTGTCCCCCTTTGTAATGTACAGCGCTGAGCGAACTATTGGCGCTTTATAAATACTGTATAATAATAATATAATTTATTGGTTAACTTAGCACACAATTTCCATTAGGAGAATAATGGCACTGATTTGACATCAAACTTTCTAACTTTTCTAATCAAGCCTTTTATTGATAACACACTGCAATACAATAATAGGGGGAGGGGGAGAGCGGCTGGCTCAGGCTCTCAGTGGCTTGCTAAGAGGCTGAGCCAGAGTGCCGCTCCAAACTCTGGGGTGGATCCAGACTTTGAAGTCGGGATTTTTCCCCAGTCTGGACTGGCTGAGTGACCTCAGCCGACAGCAGGCTTCAGCTAAAAACGGGTCACAGGAGTGCAGAACGAACAGCACTCCTGTGGTCCACAGGAAAAGTGCAGCCAAAAGAGCTTCAGCTGTACTTCTCCTTTAACACAAGTACAAATCCCTGCTGATGAGCTCCCAAAAGTTGACAAAGTTATGGTCTGCATGCAGCATCTTACAATTTCCTACACACAATACTGCTTATGGCAAGAACAGCAATTTACAGGGATATTGGACTTATTTATATAGATCAGAGACATTTAGCCCACAAAATCAGAGAATACACCCCTTTGTTGCATGAGGGAAGTTGCAGTCTTTTCTATACTAATAAACGAGTACTACAGGGGCCAAATTTTTGTGTGGAAGCCAATTAGCCAACCAGTATGTCTTTGGGAGAAAGTTGAACCACTTGAAGGAAACACTGGTACAGTAAGAACCTATAAAGTCCATGAAGATAGTGCCCTATGACAAATTGCACCAGGGATCGTAGAGCTGAAATGTTAGAAGGCTAAATGCTTTTATTATCTGCTTGAATAAAGATGCTACTATTCTGAAAAATGCCAACTGGACCAAGGTTGTTTGGTTATTACAGGAAAGAGCTCAGTTTTCCACATCAGTCACATCATCCCATTTTTATTACACTCTGTTGCAGCAATATTCAATTAGTCTTTCTTGGAAAAAGCGACATAGGATTTTGGATGGAAGACATAAAATGCGGCCATCTCAAGGAGGACAGCAAAGCACTGTGGGACTAAATATAAATAGGAGATGAGAAAGAAGACTGCGGTTTCATGGGATCCAAAAGGCAGAACAGGCACAGTGCCTAAATTAATGGGAAGACTTCCAAGGAAATGTGGAAAATGGTTTAAAAGGGAAAGGTATCAACAAGGTCAAAAAATACAAGGCATACAGCAATTATACAAGATACATGCACAAAGTGTAATAAAAGCTGCACACACAAACCGGACAGAACACGGAAGAAGCAATAGCATGTATGGAGTACTCTTACCACTACAGAGGATGCAGCTAATCTATTTTTTGAAGATGCTTAGCAATCGCATGCAATTCATAGGCTCCAATTTTCTAAGATTTAGATTTAAATACCAATAAACTGTATAAGGCAAAAGGGAAACATGGCATGCTTAGCAGTACTGGAAAGAAAATTACAAAGGATAAAGCCTTCTTACCTGCAAATCGTACAATGCTAAATACACTACTGCATATCTGTAAGGTTGGCCTAGTTAAGCTGGCCATACACTGTTCAATCTGCTCAGTGGGTGGCCCTTTCGCTTACATTTAAATTAAAAACCAAAAGGCCAGCAGAAAATTGTTGGCCAAACAGCGCCTGCATCCAATCTGCCAGATGTCAATCATAGTAGCTGCAACATTGAATAGGGTGGATGGAGGAATCCGTTATTTTTTTTTCTGTTCAGTGTTAATGCTGAACAGAAAAAAAAAATAATCTGTTTGTATGGCCAGTTTAAGACCTCAGCCCTTCATCGTGTGTCTGAGCAAACTAGCTATGCAATATACAGACTTTGATATCACGGATAAACCAACATCTTATATCCAACCAATAAAGTGAGGCAAAGAGAGGAATATATGCAAAGGACAGTAAATTAACAATCAAAATTAAATTTGCTCTACTCTGATCAGTCAAGAGAGGATTTTAGTTTGATCACTGTGGATTTGCAATTCCCTAATAACCCCAGTAGTTGTACAAAGTACTTTGTATCATAACTGTATTTTGTAAGTATAGAAAACAATACAAATTAATCCAACACTACCCAAGCACTTTAAGGGCAACTTGCAACATTTGCATGGTAGTTCTAACTCACATGCCAAGTAATTATCTGCATATATACGGTAAATCCTAATCCGGGTTTGTCCTTCATGCACAGGTAAGTGAAAAGGAATAGTGTTTCAAAAGTTTCTAGAGGCCATACCTCAATTCTACAAAGCAAAAAAGAACTTAGTACACAACAGGGCTGGACAAATTAAGGGGTATTAAAGCTATTCTGTTTAGGGAAGCAGTGAATCTTTTTTTAAAGAGCAAGGGAAGAAAAGAAAAAGGATAGCAAAATAAGTTAGAAGCAAGATTGTGCTTGGCTTTGTCTATCAAGAGCAGAAAAGGTCACATTTTTACCTGTGCAATAAGCTAATAAACCAAATCTAACTATACCATACACCAATGTCCTTCCTGCAGGCCCTGTATTCTTTCTCAACGCTGCTGATAAAATGACACTTGCAAAAATGTTCCAACTGTGTGGTTTTCAAGACATACTGGCCTGTTTGCTTGTCATCTTAAATGGTTTTATTTTAGTGTCCATTCATAAAAGGTTTTAAGGGTTGCCCTTGACCAGTGGTTCCCAACCTTAGTCCTTAAGTACCCCCCAACAGATCATAAATACAAAGCCACAGACAGGGTTTTAAAACATGTCAGCAATGTGAATGAAATCCTAAAACTATGACCTTATGGGGGTACTTGAAGACTGAAGTTGGGAACCACAGCACTAGAGCAATAGAAAGCATATACAAGTACGGAAACTAAATTTGTCAAGTTAGCCATATAAAGACTGTCTATACACATAGTACTCAGCCACTTGAAACACCTATAAATTAGCCAACTGCAAAAAATGTTTCCCATCTGAATCCAGTTAAGGAAGCTTACCGCTGCTCTGTACTTCATTGTTACTGTCACTGAATCCAAACTCCAGGGGAAAAACAAATAAGCTCTGAAGCGCTGCAGTCAGCAGCCCAGTTCCCAGGTAAAAACTTTCTCTTCGTCAAATCCTGTAACACTGCATCAGTACGACCAGAAGTCACAATGTAGACTTAAATAGGCAGGGAAAAAAAAAACAAAACACCACAACATTCTTCAGTCATCCAGTTTTCTGGATCAGCAAAAAATAGTTTAGGTGCATTTCTACAGGAGCAAAATCCAGAGCAAAAACCTGCAGTTCTGTCTGTTGCTTATGTGAAAAGAGCACATACAAGAAGCATTATACAGGCTTTTTTCCTCCCATTCACAGAGGGAAAAAAATTAGAGCTAAAATGTGCTTCCAGACCAAGCTCAGGCGTCACAGGCAGAGAAAGACAGGAATGAAAAGGAGGAGGAATTTAAAAAAAAAAAAAAAGGGCTGGGAATCTTGGGCTGCAGCCCAAACCTAATAAAACACAACACACAAGACACGGAATATGAGAGCTTGTGATTGGTGGCCTCTCACTCCACCAGTTCCTGCGTGCTGCTGCACATTTCGCTTTGCTGTAAATGGCTTCAGATCACACACACATCCCAGAAAAACCACAGGTGAAGAAGTCAGGTGTAAAGAGAAACAAAAGAAAACTTCTATACACAACATTCCTTGTTCAACTGCCACACTTTCCTCATCTGAACGAGTAATCTAATCCAAATGGCTGTTAATATATCTAATTGAAAAAAATAACTAATAATTTTAAAGATTTACATCCGTATATTCTGAAAAAGAAAAAAAGCATAATTTAACCAGTTCCCGACCGCGCTATAGCCAAAAGACAGCTACAGCGCGGCTGGCTAGTTCTGGGAGGGCGCCCATGGATGTCCTCCAAGAACCAACGTGCTCCCTCCCCACCCCGTGCTGCCTGGGGTGTACACTGTGCAAGACCTGCGATTGCTGTGTCTTTTGGACACAGCTGATCACGTGTCCAGGTAAAGGGCCAATCAGAGCCGCTTTTTACCATTTGATCAGCTGTGTCCAATCACAGATGATCACAGTGTAAATAGGAAATGCCAGTTAACGGCAGTCCTCTTCTCAAGCTGACAACGCATGAGAGGAGAGCCGGTAAACTGCATTTTTTAGGGGGACATCTAAACTGATCATCAGGGCACTGATCATCGGTGCCCTGATGATCAGTGAAGCCCCAGCAGTGCGGTTAATAGTGCCCATCAGTGCTAACAGTAACCATCAGAGCCCATCAATGCAGCCTAATCAGTGCGTCCTTATTACTGCTGCCTCATCGCGGAAGGAGAAAAATCACTTATTCACAAAATTTTATAACAAAAACTAAGAAAAACTTTTTTTTTTCCTTCAAAATTTTTCGGTCTTTTTTAATTTGTTTAGCAAGAAATAAAAACCCCAGTGGTGATTAAATACCACCAAAAGAAAGCTCTAGTTGTCTCAAAAAAATAAAAAAATATTTAGTTTGGGTACAGTGTTGCATGACCACACAAATTTTATTCAAAGTGCGACATCGCTGAAAGCTGAAAATTGGTCTGGGCAGGAAGGGGGTAAAAGTGCCCTGTAGGCAAGTGGTTAAAAGTTTCAATTGCCCAAATGTCACAGCTTTAGGCATTCCAACTGGGCTGGTAATCAGGTGTACAGCAGCAATTAAAACTGGCTTCGGGCACGTGCAGTCTCTTTAGGTGCTTACATTTTTATACCTGCTAAAAGATTTAGGGGGAATTCAATAAAGCTGATGCACCACTTTTCTGGTGTTAATTCATGCATTCTAATGTTCTCCACTTCTACACTGTAGCACAACACTGCGCCAAATATACAATAAGTACCGATAATTCGTATTCGAAAGTGGAACTAATCTCTCTACAATCTGTTTGGCATACAGACAGATTTTATGAAGTGTTTTACATGTATTCTAAAAGTGATGAAGCATGTGCCAAGTTGAAGTTCTAGACAGGAAGATTTTTGGCACAGAGCGCCATTTTTGGAAGCTGCTTGCTCTGGGTGCACTTGTGCATACTCCAACACACAGAGTATGGCTCAGCCCCGCATCCCACCTTATCCTCACTGGCTGTGATTGACAGCAGCAGGAGCCAATGGCTCCCGCTGCTGATTCTAAGCCAATGATGAGGCATATATCAGAGAGCTTCTGTTCTCGTGCACATTGCTGGATCGGGATCAGGCTCAGTTGAGTACAAGGAAAGGGGGCCGAGGGGGGGGCTGCACACTGTCATATCGGAAAAGCATATTAAATAGATTTTTTAACTTGTTAGTCATATCATTAAAAGGATAACTTCACCTTTTAGATCGTGATACACCCACATTAAAGCCCCGTACACACATTACTGCTTTAAGACCTAAATACATTTAGGGGGAGGGGCCTGAATATGGCGCCAGGAGGCCGCTGAGAGCGGGAGCTCCTGACACCCGCCATAGGGAAAAATTGCTAAACAGGACCCCCGAGAACCTACCCGAGAGCCTACCGGCGGCTCTGGATGAGCTCTGTGGTGCGCATGAGTGGGTGCGGAGACAACACTGTGGTCAATAGAGGCAGTGAGCCCAGGAGAAGAAATGGGCTGTTGCGGACCTTGGCTCAGACCCCAGAGGGATTGGCACCGGCTGACAGAGGCAGTCCCTGGAGTGCAGGGAGCGCTGAAAGAGGCGGAAGGCAGAAGAGCTAGGGGGGATCCCAGGAGCGAATGTCCATATGAGGTGTCCCAATCTAACAGCTGGATGCCCTAATGGTCTGGGAGGAAGCAGTGCACACTGGAGACTCTGGACCTGAAGGCAACTACAACTGAAGCAGAGGACACCCTGAGTACCCGCCCAGACCCCCCACAGGGGACCCTGCAAACCAGGATTTGAGATCCTGTACGGGATGGAGGAGTATACAGAGATGAGGCGAACCAGAACCCCAGGCTCGGAGAGTGATGGTGAGTTGCCGTGGACAACGGTTGGAGAACTAAGTTATTACAGTCTCTGTTGCTAGATGTATACCTGAGTAGTAGGCTGGGCGGTTAAAAGACCAAGGAGTGGGGGGATCTCAGAGGCCAAGTGCTATTGCATCTAAATGCAAAAGTTATCAGAAAAGAACAAATAGGAGGAACTTTTACTAGGCAATGACGTTTTTGATCATTGAGTAGAAATTAGCGGCTAAGCCTAGTCAATATGAAGAGCAGACACGCCAAAAGGTGGGGGTGTAAAAACCCCACAACCCAATACAAACACCAGCACAATAAAGAAATATATGCCATTACAAGAAAAAAGTCCAGAGACACAACGGATGGAGAAACAACAGGAAAGAAGTAGAAAATATAATGGTGAGCAGTCCAGATAATCATTCGGAACACGGGAAGGGAATGAGAACAATGCATCTATAAAAGTGGCTAGCGTAAAAGATCAAAAGGCCTCGGAGCAACAGAAAGGAATATCACAGATGCCTACAAAAATAGAGATGGCGGACATGTTTGAAAAATTGGAACTTTCTATGAAAAATTAAATGGCAGTGATTCATAAGGATCTTGAACAACTGTTAACAAGAGTAGAAGAAGTAGAGGATAAAATGGAGACACAGGCCCAGTAGATAACGAATTTGGAGATGCAGCTGGAAGAGTTGCGAAGAGAACAAAAGCTCTCATTTAAATTAGAGGACCAAGAAAATAGAGAAAGAAGAAATAATTTAAGGGTTAGGGGCCTGCCAGAAGATTCACATGAAGAGGAATTCTGGGAAAAAATAAAAAGAGTGTTCAACATAATGATAGGTAGACTAGCCACAGATCCTCTGAAGATTGAGAGAATACATAGGTTAAGATGTCCGCCAAACACCAGACATCCCTAGAGATGTGATTGTTAGATTCCACCATTATGAGGACAGTGAGAGGATATGGAAAAAATTGCGGGAGGTCCCAGAAATAAAATTTGGAGAAATGAAATTGCAAGTTTTTGCAGACATTGCATCGGAGACATTAGCCAGACGAAGATCGTTGAAACCTTTATTGGATCAGATGAGGAAGAAAAGAATTCGATATAACGGGATTTCTGGCTTTTCTGATAGGGTGGAAAGTTGGGAAATCAATGAGCCTAAGATTCCCAGTGACTTTTGTGAAAAATTAGAATTGCAGAATGTGGACATTGTAGGGTGATCAGAGGGGTCTAATGAAAGTGAAAGGGTAAAGTTGAAAAGAGAGAAGGGACAGTTAGTGAATAAAAAGAGAAGATAGATCAAGAATTGGGATTGGGGGGGTGGACAGGAGGAGGTTATTAATACCAGCCCCTCCCTCAGGCCCCATGGGATGGACTGCTCTCCCCCCACCCCCTATTGCGGTTCTTTTTTTTCCTCTTTCTTCCTTTGAACAGAAAGAGAAAAGAAATATCAGATAGCTATGAGCCTGATTAATTTTACGACACATAACGTGAAAGGTTTAAATTCTCCTGCTAAAAGACATTAGATACTTAGGGAAGTTCACCAACTATCCACAGATGCAGTGTTTTTACAAGAGCCACATTTATCATAGGATACCAATGTTAAATTATATTCAAGGCACTACCCAACTTGGTATTACGCGGACTCACCAATAAAGAGGGCCAAAGGAGTAGCGATCGGGTTCTCAAAAAATGTGGCTTTTGATGTGGAGGAGAAACTGACGGATCCAGAGGGCCGGTTTTTATGTCTAAGAGGGAAAATGTGGGGTCAAAACTTTACATTGGCTAATACTTATTGCCTGAAACAAAATCCAGAAGTGTTGGGGAAGTTTATGGACTTTAAGAGGGGAAGTCTGGTCTTGGCAGAGGATTTAAATTTTTGTCTTAATCCAGAGATGGATGCGTCTTCGAATGCACAGAGAGGAGAAGGTAAAAAATTAAGAATGTTGAAAAGGAGGTTACATCAAAGTCAGTTAATAGATAAATGGAGGGTGAAACATCCCAGAGAAAAATTATACCTTCTCTCTAGCGCATAGATTGTATTCACGTTTGGATTATATAATGATAGAGCATAGACAACTGGACTCGTTGGTTAAATCCAATATAGGAGGTTTTGTCTATCTCGTACCATGCTCCTGTCACGGCAAGACTAGAAGTAACAGAAGAATGGAACAAAAGGGTCATGTGGGGATTAAATGAGACGCTTATACAGGACCCTGAAGTGGAGTGGTTAAGGGAGGAAATAGAGCAATTTTTTCTGTTACATGAAACTGAGGAAGTCACTGTGGCTACTATTTGGGAGGCGCATAAGGCGTACACCAGGGGAATTTTGATAGCCGCAGGGACCAAAAAAAAAGAAAGACCGTGAGAGAAAAATAAGACCTGCCAAAAATACCTGAAGAAAAATGAATATCTCTAGAACATGCAATCTCCCAGGATGAAATGAATATGGCCCTGAAGAATACAGCTGGAGGGAAGAGCCCAGGACCTGATGGGTATACGGAGGGGTATTTTAAGAAATTTAAAGAATTATTGGTCCCTAAACTTTGCACATATATGAACGCTTTAGGAGAGGGAATGGGAATAAGAGAAGAGTTTCTGCAAGCGTATATAACAACTCGTCAAGAAGGAAAGGACAGTTCACAATGCACAAGGTATAGACCTATATCATTACTAAATACAGACACAAAAGATCAAGTGGGTTTTGTTCCAGATAGGGAAGGGAGGCATAATGGTCTAAGAACATTGCTCCTTCTACAAAATGCAAAGAGAGAAAAGCTACAAACAATTATATTGTCAATCAATGCCGAAAAAGCTTTTGACAGGGTAGACTGGGGATTCATGATAAATACCCTAGATGCCTTAGGAATAGGGACAAAAATGTTAAGGTGGATAAAGAAGCTTTATAATAGTCCATCAGCGGCGGTTAAAGTAAATGGGTCCCTTTCAGGGTTCTTTAAGATGTACAATGGTACTAGACAGGGAATGTCCATTATCCCCGTTATTTTTTATATCCCTGGAATCCCTGTTGGCAATGGTAAGAGTGTAGACATTATCGGAATTAAAATAGGAGAGATAGAGTATTGGCATATACAGTGGACATGTTTTATATTATATTTTGAGCCCTGGATTAACATTGCCCAATCTAATGAGATTACTAAAATGGTACGGAGAGCTCTCAAACTCTGAAAATAAACACCTCAAAATCAGAGATTTTGAATATTAATGTTCCAAAGAAAGAAATGCAGATCCTACAAAAAGATTTCTCATTCACATGGAGGGAGAAGGAATTAGGTTAACTAGGAATAAAGCTATAAAGAACATATATCTTCTATAAAGAACATATATCAGGTAAATTATATTCCATTATAAATGAAACAAAGAATGAATTGAGAAGACTCTCAAGGAGCAGGGTCTCCTGGATTGGGCGAATAAATTTGGTTAAGATGGTGATAATCTTGTATAAATTCCATAAACTCCCAGTACATATTCCAGGATCCTTTGGGGATATCAAAAAAAACTAATACTTAAATATATAAGGGCTAATACGAAACCAAGAATAAGGCATGAATTTCTGTCTAATAATAAAAAGAGAAAGGAGGGCTAAATCTGCCCTATATTAGGAATTATATCGCGGCGATGGATGCTGTCACGAGTTGTAGATTGGACATAAAATACCTTCTATTTTAACCCAAATTTCCCCCTGTGAATTATAAGTAATACACAATTAGAGAAGATTATTTGGATACCACAAAAGTTATGTATTATGGATGAGATTAGTAGCATATTGACACAGGAGTTGTTAAAAGTATGGGATGGAATGCACAAGGTTGGAAGTATAATTCACTGTTTATGCCCGTGGTGGGTACTGAGTTTTTTTCCACCAGGGAAAGACAACATTTCGGGGAATGGTTCAAAGATGTAGATGTACGTTTAAGGGATATAGTAGTTAAGGGGGAAGTTGCACACTTTTCAGGAGTTAAAAATAATTATTTATCGTATTAGATGAACTGAGATTATCAAGTAGCCTCCCTAGCGGTCTGATTATGTCAGTATTTCTGTGCTCAAAGCGGTACATTTTTTTGCATGGAAAAAGTCGCAAAATCGTTTTCAGTGTCTGATGACGAATTTCCCCACGAATCATTATCACTCAATTCTGCAAGTAGTTCTAATTTACGATCGCTGTTCTCTAGCTGGTCTAAAACCGCTTTTGACCTAAAGGGACACTTTTTGGACGGCATGGACATTTCTCAGTTTCCAGGCAGAAAGAACAGTAAAAATGCAGGCATGGCACAGGACAAAGCACTAGGGACAAAATGTATGTGAAATGGTTTGATACAGTTATGTTTTACTATGTGATTTTAGTGTATTTAGTGAATGTCACATTTTCACATTTTTAAATTTTCCGCGGTTCCGTCCCCGTACATCCTGACGTCGCAGGGAACGGAACCCAGAAGACGGATGCCGGCGTCGGCCGAAGGACATTGCCAGGGACACTGCAGGAGGGACATCACGGGAGGGAAGGACAAAGTAAGTTAAGAAGAGATCCAGGAGCAGCGCTGCAAGGTATTCCCGAGTGTAGCTCAGGGTTACAGATTGTGGTGCTGAAACTTTACCCTGAGCTACACTCAGGAATACCTCCAGGGAGGTTAAGACATTTTTTTTTTCAAAAGCAGCCTCAACCACTGAGGATGCAAGAGGACATGCTCCCATTTGAAAAAAAATGTTGGGTTGTGATACAGATCCAAAGCATGTTACTTCAATAAGAATTTTTATATATCTTTGAATTGAAGGGGGCGGGTCCTCCGTCGTTCTTAGAGAAATGGGAAAGGGAACAAAAATGAGGGAACAACAAAAAAATAAAATGTTTAAACACATGGGGTGATGGACATTAACACAGTTCAAATTAATTATAAATGTTTAACGAGATGGTATTTGACATTTGAGTGTTGCACATAGACGAGTAGAAATCTCACCGTTATATTGGAGGGGATGTGGATTTAAGGGAACAATGGCACATATATGATGGGATTGTCCAAAAATACAGGGGTTTTGGCAAGATATAATCCAATTTATACAAGAGATATTGGGGACCACTATACAGAATGATCTGTGGGTGTGTCTATTTTACAGGTGAGATATATCAGTGAAACAGTATAAAAATAGTGCATTACACCATCTAATTAGCGCAGCTAAGGGACTTCTTTCCAAATTCTAGCAGGTACAGGAGCCTCCAAGAATGAGGGACTGGATAGACAGGGCTGAATATATAAATAAGATGGAGGAGTTATACCATATAGATGATGATAAAATGGGAACATTTTTAAAGGAATGGGGTAGATGGCATGACTTCAAGACATCTAAAAAATATATGGAAATAGTGGGAGTCCCAGGTGGTTGGAGGCAGGAGAATGGAATGTCTGGAGGGCCGTAACAATAGGAAAAAGGAAAAAAAAAGGTTGGACAGAAAGAAAGAAAGAATGAATGAAAAAAAGAGGAGGCATAGGAAAAGATGACCAAAGAGAAGGAAAAATGGACATGGACTGGAATGATGGAAAGAGACGGGAAGAGTTGTATGGACAGGAGTAGCTTGAGGGGTGGTTGGGTTGAAAAATTTAGTTGAAATGTTTGTATTTTAAATGAATATGATAAATTGTTGAGTTTTGTAGTGAAAAATGTAATAAAAGAAATATTTTAAAAAGAAAAGCCCTGTACACACGTGCAAAATATCAGGCAGTATCAGCCGGTTCAATAGAAATCAGCTGACAGTCCGCCCGTGTGTATGGAAGCTGATCCGTCTTCTGTCGAAGGGGCAAGACCAAAAAGGTTCTGCTGAGTGGCGTCCAATTAGCGCTCTCAAGTCATTGGCTGATAGCGCTGATCAGTGTTTTCTGGCAGGGGGGCCGTACTGTCTGCCACTGCGGAAGATGTACCTGTACTTATGGGTTGAATGAACTGCAGGCACCCTGATAAGCAGGCGCGAAGTTCACTCACCCTGGTTACAGCTCTGAAAAGGACAGCCAGTATAGAGGTACACAGCAGTAGGCAGTGATTGCAGGAGTCAGACATTGCACTCGCAATCTGATTGCAGGTGCAACATATTGCAGGCGTCCGTTTCTAAAAATAAAAAATGCATTTTTTTTTACCTGCAAAAAGATGTGCATTCATTATTTTTTAATGAAATGTGCTTAAAGTATAACTAAAGGCAAAACACATTTTCGTTTTGGATAGAGTGAGGATGGAATAAAACACCTATTAGGTTTTTATTGTGGTCCGTGTCCATTAGGGAGAATCACCCGATTTGTCCTGTTTACTTTTCTGGGGACAACATAAAATTTTAGAGATTTTTCTACTTTCACTTTCAATATTAATGGTAAAGTAATGGAGAGGAAATCTTCCAATGGGAACACAAATTCTGGTGACCTGGTGGGCCCCAAGCGATTCCCTTAATTTGCAGGGATTTCCTCTCACTTACTATTTTGACTATGGGACAGGAAGCGAAGGGAAATCTCCCCAATGCAGAAAAAAATAA
This sequence comes from Staurois parvus, assembly GCF_062004578.1. Taxonomy (NCBI): domain Eukaryota; kingdom Metazoa; phylum Chordata; class Amphibia; order Anura; family Ranidae; genus Staurois; species Staurois parvus. The sequence goes on along the minus strand of NW_028321347.1, from coordinate 45,327 downwards.
ATAAATCTGACAGGGGTTATAACCCTCCCGTATTCCACCTAAAAAAGATTTTGCTCTACTTTAACTACACATGCATCACTTAATGTCATCAAGAAAGTTGTACAAAAAGCAGCAGCTGGTCCCAACCCAAAAGACAGATGTCTTTCCATCAGTCTCTCTTTAAAACCCATCCTCTAAGTTTATGGCTGCCTTAGAAATCAAAACCTCTTCAAATAATCACATCATGTTTGTGAAACAATCAGACAGAATGGCTTGGTCCCTTAAATCAAGCAAAAAATAAATAAAATTTAACCCCCAATTTTGTTCTTGTAGCGTTATACATTTTCATACCTCTTGCTCCTGGTGTCCTAAAACATTCTAACAGCCAGTTTCTACAGTAGTTCCTCTTACTAGAAAAGTTGGTGGTTTAGGTTTTACAGGGTTTCTATTAGCAACATTTTCTCATTAGATATGCTAGTTCTACCTGGACAGCTAAAGCAACTAAAGACATGTCAGAGAGAAAACTGAAATAATCTCTGGGAAAGACACCTTTTTTCAAGTATTTAAGTATTTGTGCAGACACAATCCGTTTACGCCTCATGTACTTATAGTGATTTGGGGTGTCTGGGGTTGGGTCACCGCGTTTCTGCCCGTAATTTCAAATTGCAGTGCATTGATAGCAAAAACGCACCACGAGTTTGTACACAATTAATTTTTAATGGCTTCTAAAATGTGGTTTGGTTTAGTAGTGATTGTCACAAGATTTATCATGTGGCAAACAGCACTGCACAAAGCTTGTCGCCCAAATGAAGCTCCTACTCCTTTCTGGGCAACTCGGCACAATGCCGCGTGATAAATTATGTGCCAGTCGTGGCATAAAATTGCACCGCATTTTAGGTGCCATTAAAAATGATTGGCACAAACACACTTGTCGTGCATATTGCTAGTATTGCATTGCTATTTGGAATTGCGGGCAGAATCACAGAGAATTCCGCTCTGGAACCCAAATCAATAGATGTGAGCGGGGCATTACAGCAATATCTTGCCACTTGGCTTACCAATTACTTATCAGAACATGTTAAGTGATTGGTTGGACTGGTGCATGCAAGAATGGGGCTGTGCTAAAATGTTGAGGTAAGCATAGTCTAAATGTTCTGGCACATAAAACATTGGGGTTGATTTACCAGCTTCCAGTTTTTTGTCAAAGCTTCATTGAACAAGTTGAAGTTAGAACCTGATTGGCTTTCATACACAGCTGCACCAGATTTTGCACTCTCCAGTTTTAGTAAATCAACCCCATTGCCTTTGTGCAGAAGCTTCCTAGAATTAAAGCGGTTGTAAAGGCTCAAGTTTTTTACCTTCATGCATTCTATGCATGAAGGTAAAAAAACCTTCTGTGTACAGCAGTGCCCCCAGGCCCTTCAAGTTACCTGAGCCCAATCAAGATCCAGAAATGTGCACGACAGACTTGTCTGTATTGCTTCTCTGCCTCCTCTTTGGCTGAGGCATCAAACGGGAGCCATTGGGTCCCATGCTGTCAATCACAGCTACTCAGCCAATGAGTAGAGAGAGAGTGGGTGGGGCCAAGCCGCAGCTCCGTGTGTGAATGGACACACTGAGCAACGGGTGCCCCAATAGCAAGCTGCTTGCTGTGGGGGCACCCAACAGAAAGGAGGAGCCAGGAGAGCCTGCGGGGGACCCAAGAAGAGGAGGATCCAGGCTGCTCTGTGCAAAACCACTCTACAGAACAGGTAAGTATAGAAATGTTTGCGATTTTATATAAAAAAAAAAAAAAAAAGCTTTAGTATCGCTTTAAGACCAGTCATTTCTTTGTTTTCTTTCTGGTCTAGTACCCACTGCCCCTGTAGTTTTCTGTAGGCAGCCTGTAGTGGGTGAAGCCTGGATCCCCTCCACCACAGCTCTGCACAAACTATGCTCAGCAGATTGATGTTGTCACGGCTACTTTTATAACGGTAATAACGAAGTTCACAAGGACATTGGGTGCAAAAGAAGCATACTTACACTGATCAACCATAAAACATTATGACTACCCACCTAACATTGAGCAGGTCCCTTTTTGCCGCCTAAACAGCCTTGACCTGTCCAGGCATGGACTCTACTAGAACTCTGAAGGTATGCTGAGATACCTGGCACCAAGCTGTTGGCAGCCAGTCCTTTAGTCCCTGTAAGTTGCAAATATAGGCCTCGATGGATTGGACTTTTTCCAGCACATCCCAGAGGTGCTTAATTAGATTGAGTTCTGGAGAATATGGAGGCAAAGTCAACACTTTAAAATCATTCTGGTCTTCCTCAAACCATTCTTGAACAATTTTTGCAGTGTGGTAGTGCACATTATTAAATTAAATATTTTGCCCCGAGTTCCGTTTATTTCCTGCCCTACTTAAGAGTAACCATCAAAATACTATTCTATTGCCTATAGTAATCTCAGCAGCCTTATTAGAATAGTAATTGCATTTAAACTAATCCAGAACAAAATAAAGAAACAGATACTTTCTACCTATACTACTCCTTATACCCAAGATGTAAAACAAAATAAATTGCCAGCTCAAAGCTGTTTGACTTTGAAATTTTGAATGCTATTCCCGTTCATACTGTGAACTGGACAGCAAATAGAACAGTTGAGGTCTGGCTACAATGAGGAACAGAAGTATTTGAACACCCTGCGATTTTGCAAGTTCTCCCACTTAGAAATCATGGAGGGGTCTGAAATTCACATTGTAGGTGCATTCCCACTCTCAGAGACAGAATTAAAAAAAAAATTCAGGAAATCACATTGTATGATTTTTAAAGAATTTATTTGTCTTGCACTGCTGAACATAAGTATTTGAACACCAAAGAAACAGCAAGAATTCTGGCTCTCAAAGACCTGTTACTGTGCCTTTAAAAAGTCCACCTCTACTCCACTCAATCTAACTTAGTAGCCCCTGTCTGAGCTCTTTAAAGACACCTGTCCATCCCAGTCAGTCAGACGCCAACTACTACCAAGGGCAATACCAAAGAGCTGTCAAAAGACACCAGAGACAAAATTGTGGACCTCCACAAGGCTGGAAAGGGCTACGGGGCAATTGCCAAGCAGCTTGGTGAAAATAGATCAACTGTTGGAGCAATTGTTAGAAAATGGAAGAGGCTAAAGATGACTGTCAGTCTGCCTCGGACTGGGGCTCCAAGAAAGATCTCACCTCGTGGGGTACCACTGATAAAAAGGTGAGGAATCAGCCCAGAACTACAAGGGAGGAGCTGGTCAATGACATGAAGAGAGCTGGGACCGCAGTTTCAAAGGTCACTGTCAGTAGAACACTACGCCGTCATGGTTTCAAATCATGCATTGCACGGAAGGTTCCCCTGCTCAAGTAATCACATGTCCAGGCCCATCCGAAGTTTGCCAATGACCATCTGGATGATCTAGAGGAGGCATGGGAGAAAGTCATGTGGTCAGATGAGACCAAAGTGGAAAAAAAGTGGAAAAAGTGAAAGAAGATGAGGAAAAAGAATGATGAATTGCATCCCAAGAACACCATCCCTACTGTGAAGCATGGGGGTGGTAACATCATGCTTTGGGGGTGCTTTTCTGCAAAGGGGACAGGACGACTGCACTGTATTAAGGAGAGGATGAATGGGGCCATTTATTGTGAGATTTTGAGCAACAACCTCCTTCCCTCAGTCAGAGCATTGAAGATGGGTCATGGCTGGGTCCTCCAACATGACAACGACCCGAAGCACACAGCCAGGATAACCAAGGAGTGGTTCCGTAAGAAGCATATCGAGGTTCTGGAGTGGCCAAGCCCGTCTCCAGACCTAAATCCAATAGAACATCTTTGGAGGGAGCTGAAACTCCGTGTTGCTCAACGACAGCCCCGAAACCTGACAGATCTAGAGGAGATCTGTGTGGAGGAGTGGGACAAAATCCCTGTTGCAGTGTGTGCAAACCTGGTCAAGAACTACAGGAAACGGTTGACCTCTGTAATTGCAAACAAAGGCTTCTGTACCAAATATTAACACTGATTTTCTCAGGTGTTCAAATACTTATGTTCAGCAGAGCAAGACAAATAAATTCTTTTAAAATCATACAATGTGATTTCCTGAATTTTTTTTTTTTAATTCTGTCTCTCAGAGTGGGAATGCACCTACAATGTGAATTTCAGACCCCTCCATGATTTCTAAGTGGGAGAACTTGCAAAATCGCATGGTTTTCAAATACTTCTGTTCCTCACTGTATATCAGGAGCTACAAATAGAAGGGTAGCTGTATGCCTTTCATTGCATGAACAGTATCTCAAATCAAGACACAAAATTTACATGCAAAATGTAGAACAGGTGTTGAACGTTGTCCATACAAGAAATAAATTTTAGTTTATAGATTGCTTGAACATATGCAATGGAAGAACATAGCCTATCATTACCTGATATGAGCAGCAGCATTGCCCTTCCAATACCTCATTCAAATAATCAAATCTCAAGCACAGTATAATTCCATGCCTGAGAAAGTAAGCTTTGCACGACAACCCAGTTATAATTTAAAGTTTAGCAAAGTTGCACCATGGCCAAAAATATTGTTTCTCACTTAATGTACTAAATAAACTTAAAATTGTAAATCACTGTGCTCATTCAGCCCCTAGGGATTTTTTACTTTTGTGAAGCAAACTGTTGGCTTTCAATGTGGAAGTGATAAAAGCAGCTGTGAAACTGCTGATCATTTCCACAACCGCTGCTATGTGCCGACTCCCCACCATACTTAACAGGCTCTGCTGTCCCACCTGGTTGGCAAAATGCACCTTTGCCTGAGTAGACAAAAACCCCACTGTATGGCCCCTAAGGAAATTGATGTTTACATTATACTAATTGGCAAATACTGATCAAGGATGACAACCTAGAACCATAGCTCCCAACCAACCCTTATTTGGAGGGACTGTCCAGATTTTGGAACCAAACCCCTCTGTCCCTCTATCCAACTCAGTTCTCTTTATATATTTATAGACCTCTATTAGAAAGGATTTAACAAGCAAAAGTATTATTAATTTATTTTACGATGCAGTACAATGGAAAAATGGTGGTAAAAAAGGGTTTAACCAATCATTAATTTCACTTGGCCCACTGATGTGGGCGTGGCATGGGTGTTTCCTTTGCCTATATACTTTGTGCTAAAAGGTGTTCCTCATTCTAATTTCAGAAAGATGTGATTTATGATAGAAAATATATTTGTCTACGTATTTGCTCTATTGTTATGTTTTTTTTTCACTTGGAAAGAAAATTCAAATAATAATCAATTTAAAATAATTGAAACAGAAAATACATTTAAAATTGACCCTACCGCCTGTGACACCAAATGGCTAATCATTGAAGAAGAATGGCTGCAGTAACCCCTACATCACCAACATCCTATAATGATGCTGGGGGTCAGTGTGAGGAACATGTGAGCACTGTGGGGGACACAGAAGATGCACACTGTCTGGAATGTTTATTTTGGAGGAAACCTCATTCAGATGCCTTTTCAATGTAGCAACATTAAAGTGGCGCAGGTGGTTTCTTCTTTCCAGACACGTTTTTAAACAAGGATGTTAAGTTGGATCACTTTGGGGGGGGAAAAAAAAAAATCAGCACTGACATTTCACATACTTCTACCCTCACAGGTTAACTCTAAAGCAGCCATAGGCAGGCTGACATGTCACAAAACTGAAAATGCATAAGTTTGTTTTTTTGGGGTTTTTTTTTTTTTTTTAATAAGCTTTACTTCTAAAATTCAGTTAAGAACATAAGTGTATAGCCCAGCGCTATACACCCACAGCTCTCAATTTTCATTAATCACCAAAATTAAGCACATCAGCTTAGTTTAACACATTTAGGTTGGGAAAAATAGCGAAGTGCAACTGTAAATTAATTTAACCACTTCCCCCAAAATGGACATACCTATACATCATTGAGCTTCAGTGGTTATACCGGGGCCATGGCTGCAGCTGCAGTCATGATCCCAGTAGTTTTTTCAGCTGGCAAAGCTGAATAAAGTAAAAGCTATCCAACTGACGGTGGCAGTCCTTCCGGCTTACCATAGAGATGACTGAGGACCGGAACTTCCCCAGTCATCTCTATATTCTAAGACAGCCTTTTTCAACCAGGGTGCCTATACACCCTGGGGTGCCTTGGCAAAATGCCAAAAAATTGCCCAAAAACTTGTATACATGCCATCAATAGATGACGCCTGCCTTTTAGGTACACAAGGACAAAAGGTTTTCATTGTTCACCATAACAACCTTCTAGCTGCTGGCATCCTAACAACCAATGACATCATCGATTGATATGGAGGTCGTTGAGCGCCTGCACAGCATCCTTATTTGTTCCTTCCCTGCCCTTCTCTGTTAGCACGGAGGTCACATCAGCTTAGTGAGGGAGAGAAACTAAAAGAAGAGCAATGCTGGACCAGTACCAGTGTGCAAAGGTGTGGCTGCTTTGGACAAAGAAATCAACACTAACTTTGGGTGTCCTACATGTAAAAAACTAAAAAACTGTACTAGTTGTACATAAGGAAGCAACATTCACACATTTTAGAATGGGGTGACTTGAGATTTGTGCAAAATTTTAAAGGGTGCATTGACTGAAAAAAGTTGAGCAACACTGGTCTAAGAAACCAGAAGCAACAAAAAGACCATATAAAAAAATAAATTAAATACATTTAAAAACTGTTAGAGCGCCCCTCCCATGCTCGAGTGCAAAGGCGAATGCATAAGTAGGTTGTGCAAGCACAAGTAAACTGTGCTCGCATCACACGTGAGGTATCGCTGTGAACCTTATAGCAACAGCAATAATTCTAGCACCAGGCCTCCAGTGTAGTGTACCTCTAATCAGGTAACCTGTAAAGGCCTTTATAGCATCACCTATGAAGACTTTAAGTACCATAGTTTTCTGCCATTCCACGAATGTGCTCAGTTTTTAGGCATGACATGTTAGGTTTTCATTTACTCAGGGTAACATCTTTTATATTTTACCAAACAACTGGGTATTGTGTTTTTGTGCATTAAAATTCATGCAAATTGTATGTTTTCCGAAAAAATTGCATTTGAAAAATGGCTAAACAAATACAGAAACGTGAACATAAAAATGGTTTCACTGGGTTTATAATAAATGTACCCAACTCATCATATTTTTAACCCCTTTGCGCAGATGTCAGACAAATAAGCGGCCTCACAGAACTGGGCTTTTTTCCGTGGGGCCGCATATTTGCATACACAGCGCGCTCCCAGCACAAAGACCAGGGTGTCAATGAGAGCCCTGGGTCCCATTCTGACGATCGGGACCCAGGACTCCCGATTCCGGGTCACATGATCGCTGTGATAGCCAATCAGAGGCTATCGCAGCGATCAGTCACTGTATAGCCCGCCCCCCTTTTTTTCCCTCTATGAATGGAGGAGAGAGATGCATTGTACCTCTCCAACTCCTGGCATAGAGAAAAACAATTTTTATTTTTTTACAAAAATAAAAAAATAAAAAATAAATAAAAAATACCTAGGTCAAGGTTTGATTTAGTTTAGTGCCAGGGTAAATGTTTGGGTCAAGGCCAGGGTCAAAAGGTCAGGATTTATTTATTTTTTAAATTGGTATCAGTGTCCTGTCAGTGTGTTTTAGGTAAAAAAAACAAAACAAACAAAACAAAACAAAAATGTGCACTATTGTTTCTGGGCTGTACTACAGGTACAAACAACAAATAACATACACATATGATATCGCTGCGATCGTCAAGAGCTGGAAAATGTTTTTTGGGCTGTTCTTTGGTGGTAGGTTAAGGTAGTAACAAGAAACACACCTAAATTTTAAAAATTTTTTTTTTTACTATTTTGGGACATTTTCCTTTGAGAATAAAAAAATATATATATATCAGGAGATATCCATTACCATTTACCACCAAAAGCCCAATTTGTTCTAAGAAAAACAAGGTATAATTCACCTGGATGTACAAACTAGTTGTGATAATATGTGCGGTTTTACTAACACATGTCAACGTTGCAAAAATTGTGCTTAGGCATTAAGATTTGTTTTACTCTTAGGAGTGAAGGGTTAAACATGCATTTTAAATGCAGAGGTGTAAATGTACCGTACCTGTCTGTAATTTACCATGTGAAGCACTTTTTTCCTAGAAAAGGAAAAGTAAGCTATACCATCCTTGCATTTACTTGCCTAAATTTCAAGTGTCAGATATTTTTCTAAAAAGTAGTTTAAAATGCTTTACCATAGCAAACATGATAAACAAGTGGACTAGTCCAAAAGGTACATAACTTTTCAGTTATAACCCAGGATTGATATCCTCTACCTTGCTATTATTCCAGGACAAAAGCAAGCAAAATGTTAGTAATGTTTTTTTCTATTGTGTATGTCAACAAGTAAAAAACGTCTGTGTCCACACACACCTTTTTATAATTTTATATTAGCCTTTAGTCCTCCCAGAGTCATAAAAGACTGAACCAATAAAAACTGCCTATACAAGAATGCAGGATGGTGTTAATGACACCATGCCCTACTAATGCTGAGGTCAGTTACTTTGCTCATGAATATTAATGCAGGCTGGCAGTATGAAATCTGTGATAGAAGCCGCTCAGTAAGCAGTTGCTCTCTCTCCCTCTCCATGCCTGCTCTGCAGAGCGCCTCCACTTCCTTTTATGGGGAAAATATGTTTGCACTGGAAAAACTGAGTGCAGATGGGTCTGTGGCTTCAGCACAGAGCAGAGAGGAAAGATGTTTCCAGCCTGGGACACTGTATGATCAGGAAGCAACTTTCAGACGCAGCAAGCTGTGCACATAGGCAAGCTATATTTCCACACATAGTGCTTTCACATGTTTTAAAACATACAAATTACATTACTGGCATACATTAGACAAGATGACCAAAATATGCGGAACATATCTTATCAGTGTGATGCATATTTCCTTTCATGTTAAAACATTTTTCTACTTCGCATAGCAAAAATATCAGCATAAACAATTGAACGCTTCAAAATGTATCTTTCCCTTCATGAATACACACGATTATTTACGGCTTACAATTCACACTTATATTTATTGCTAGTTTGCATCTGTGTGTTTCGATGATTGAATATGTACATGTGTGTATAAACTGTATATACCGTTTGCATGTACCTGGTCGGTCATTTGAAAGTTAAAAATGGTACCACAATTATCAGGTCTGTGTGAGAAAATAAAGTCCATTAGTAATTGTTTCCTGCTTATATGGATCTCTTGTGATGCACAGCCATTATACAAAATCACTTTGTTTCATCAGTTTATGGGACTATATGTATGACTAAGCATGCATTTTTTTCAAAATGGACTATACCTTTAATAATGCTATATGTGATACAAGAAGAAAACAAAAACTACTTTTTTTTTTAGATTGAAGCCTGCAGAACACTGCAACCATGGCCAGTGCATCACAGACAAAATACACAGATCCTGCATCAACTTGCCAGTTCCCTGAATTTTCAATTAAATATAAAAAGAGGAGACTGTTATTGAGTAATAGGGATACCAAATACATCAGGCCTCAAAATTGCGCATGCTTCTAAAACAGTAAAAAAACAAAACAAAAAAACAAACGAAAAACACAATATTCAAAATTGTCAATAGGCAATGATTTACAGCTGATCACTTTAGAGCACATGTCAAACACAAGGCCACATAACCCTAAACCCCACCCCGCCTCCCAGCGTCACAAACCCTTTAAAGGGCAAGGAGGCACCGGAGCCAAGGGGTTAAATGACTAGTATCCGGTTGCCACATACCATTGAAAAAAGTGAAAAGGGTCTGAATACTGTACGAATGCAGTGTATAGATTTTTTTTTTATATGTCAAAATACAGGGGTTGAACAAAATTAAGGAAACGCCAAGTAAAAGAATGAAATTGTTATTAATATGGTGTTGGACCGCCTTTGGAATCCAAGATGGCATAAAGTCTCATGGGAATTGAGAAATATAATACAGGTGAAACTCGAAAAATTAGAATATCGTGCAAAAGTTCATGTATTTCCGTAATGCAACTTAAAAGGTGAAGCTAATATATGAGAGACTCATTACATGCAAAGCAAGATAGTTCAAGCCGTGATTTGTCATAATTGTGATGATTGTGGCTTACAGCTCATGAAAACCCCAAATCCACAATCTCAGAAAATTAGAATATTGTGAAAAGGTGCAATATTCTAGGCTCAAAGTGTCCCACTCTAATCAGCTAATTAAGCCATAACACCTGCAAAGGGTTCCTAAGCCTTTAAATGGTCTCTGTCTGGTTCAGTAGGAATAACAAACATGGGAAAGACTGCTGACCTGACAGTTGTGCAGAAAACCATCATTGACACCCTCCATAAGGAGGGAAAGCCTCAAAAGGTAATTGCAAAAGAAGTTGGATATTCCCAAAGTGCTGTATCAAAGCACATTAATAGAAAGTTATGTGGAAGGGAAAAGTGAGGAAGAAAAAGGTGCACAAGCAGCAGGGATGACCGCAGCCTGGGGAGGATTGTCAGGAAAAGGCCATTCAAAAGTGTTGTGAACTTTCACAAGGAGTGGACTGAGGCTGGAGTCAGTGCATCAAGAGCCCCCCCACACAAACGGATCCTGGACATGGGCTTCAAATGTCGTATTCCTCTTGTCAAGCCGCTCCTGAACAACAAACAACATCAGAAGCGTCTTACCTGGGCTAAAGAAAAACAGACCTGGTCTGTTGCTCCTCTTCCAAAGTCCTCTTTTCTGATGAGAGACACTTTTGCATCTCATTTGGAAACCAAGGACCCAGAGTATGGAGAAAGAATGGAGAGGCACCCCCTGCAAGATGCTTGAAGTCCAGTGTGAAGTTTCCACAGTCTGTGTTGATTTGGGGAGCCATGTCATCTGCTGGTGTTGGTCCACTGTGCTTCATTAAGTCCAGGGTCAACGCAGCCATCTACCAGGAGATTTTGGAGCACTTCATGCCTCCTTCACTATTGAAGCATCCTGGTCTTCCATAACACCACAGCAGTGCCACAGGCTGATAGCTTCCATGCCACGCCGCACTGAGGCAGTAAATGCAGAAAAAGGGGCCCAAACCAAGTACTGAGTACATATGCATGCTTATACTTTTCAGAGGTCCGATATTGTTCCATGTACAATCCTTGTTTTATTGATTGCATGTAATATTCTAATTTTCTGAGATTGTGGATTTGGGGTTTTCATGAGCTGTAAGCCATAATCATCACAATTATGACAAATCACAGCTTCAACTTTGCATGTAATGAGTCTCATATTAGTTTCACCTTTTAAGTTGCATTACTGAAATAAATGAACTTTTGCACGATATTCAAATTTTTCGAGTTTCACCTGTATAGTCTTGGATGATGGACAATAGAATCAGATACCACTCGTCATGCTAAAATCGTTCCAGTTCTCAGAGCTGTCTGAGGCAGAAAATGAGCCCAAACCGTGTTCTCCAAAATTGACCACAATGGCTCTTTGTTAGGGAGGTATGGAGCCCGGGGAAGGTACAAGACTTCGTCTGCATTTTCATCAAACCACAATTTGACACCAGATGTGTGAATCAGAGAATTACCATCTTGGCAAATGGTACAGTCTTCAGGAAACAATGTCTGCATCATTGGGTGCACATGGTCGGCCAACATTTGCACGTAGTCATTGACAGTGATTCTACCTTTCAATGTGATGATGAGGCCTGCAGAATGCCAAGATACGGCTACCCAAACCATGATTGTGCGACTACCGAGCTTTACCGTTGGCACAAGACAGTCCTGGTCATAAGCTTGGGACGGTGTTTGCCACATGAAAACATATCCGGTAGTTGGAAACAGTGTGAAACAGTGTGAAGCTAGATTCATCAGAACCATATTACACAGTCTTCCAGTGATCGATAATCCACGATTTATGGGTTTTGCAGCACTCTCTCTTCTGAGCATTGATATCGGTCACTAGTGGTTTGGCAATCGCAGCTCATCTGTGAATGTTTTGTTTATGAAGTTCCCCCCCCCGCACAGTTTTTGTGGACACAGGCTTTGGAAGACAGAGATTGAGCTCTGCAGTCACTTTTGTAGCAGTTGTTTTCTTATTCCAGGTCACAATCCTCTGCAATGCTGTTTTGTCTCTTTCGGTCAGTTGATCATGTCAACAGCACTTCTGTTTATCAGACGGTTTCACGGAAACGGTTTATGTCGTCATAACCTTTGATACTGTACGTCGCAATACGGTAAAATGGCAACTTCAGTCACAGAGGCAGCAGCTATGTATGTGGGCACCCACAATTTGCCGTCTTTGAAACTCAGTAAGCTCTGACTCCGCATTACTACCAGTGCACTCTGTGAATGACCAAAGTGAGGCTTCACACCTGTTATCTAGGTGTCTCTTCACAAAGCTGAAACAAAAGAATGTTACATCACATCCACTTTCAATGCGAATCATGTGGTCACTATCACACCTGCAAATCATGTAGTGTTTCTGTTTTTTTATTTCAATCAACCCAGTTCTGAGATTTAAACAGCTTTGCCACACAGCACAGCCCTGAATGGTAGGTCAGGAGATCTGATTTTCCGCTGCTGCAGTTAATACTTACAGCTCATCTGTTTGTTACTCTGTCCTCTTCTACCTGCATAATCCTTAATTAAAATGTTAATTTAGCCTAATTAATTTGCTGCCTTAATGCAATATATAGACTGAATGTATTAATTTAATTAATCTGATTCTTTTAAATGCCTGCCAAGAGTTGAGATTTAAAATGACACTGGTATAATGTTCCTACAGTGGTCCTACACTCCTGCCTTGAGCATACATTGGAGCTGGTTTCATTTGATACATTTTGTAAAATGTCCACAAATATATAATTTCTGTAATAAAGTTAGGAAAGTATCTAAAAAATTTACAGACTACCATACGCCACATTATCTTCCTCCTACTCAACTGTGACACTGTTTTGATTACTTCTATGTAAACAGTTTACCTTTGTAAACTTCTACCTACTGTTGGGTATAGACCCTGTTCCAAATTATTATGCAAATTTTTTTCTCATTTACCTAAATAATTGATGTAAATAACAGTCAGCATAATTCTCATGTTATCAACTATTAGTACAAATTTTACTGAACAAACCTCCTAATAACAGTATTTTTTTTAAACATAAAAAACTTACAATGCACTGTTCCAAATTATTATGCACAGTAAGTTTCAAAACACTTTATAGGTTGTAAAGAACTGAAAATTGTCATTTGTTGTGTTTGCTGCATATTTACTGAAGTAAAAAGCTATTTTACCATTTTAACTTTTTAAACATTTTAACAGGTCACGTTACATTTTAACATAGGACCCTTTATTTGATAGCAGCTTCAGAGGTCTTGCATCCATTGAACTTGTGAGAAAATGTCAGAATAGCCTCCCAGAGCTGCTGTTTGGATGTAAACTGCCTCCCACCCTCATAGATCTTTTGCTTTAGGATGCTCCAAAGGTTCTCAATAGGATTGAGGTCAGGGGAGGATGGAGGCCACACCATGACGTTCTCTCCTTTTATCCCCATAGCAGCCATTGATGCAGAGGTATTCTTTGCAGCATGAGATGGTGCATTGTCATGCATGAAGATGATTTTATTATGGAAAGCATAGTTCTTCCTTCTGTACCAGGGAAGAAAGTGGTCAGTCAAACTCCACATACTTTGCAGAGGTCATCTTCACCCCTTCGGGGACCCTAAAGGGGCCGACCAACTCTGTTCCCATGATTCTGGACCAAAACATGACTCCACCACCGCCTTGCTGATGTCACAGCCTTGTTGGAACAGGGTGGCCATCCACCAACCATCCACTACTCCATCCATCTGGACCATCCAGGGTTGCACGGCACTCATCAGTGAACAGGACTGTTTGAAAATTAGTCTTCATGTATTTTTCTGCCCAATGCAGCCATTTCTGCTTGTGAGCATTGGTTAGTGGTGGCCGAATAGAAGGTTTATGCACAGTTGGAAGACTCTGGAGGACTCTACACCTTGATTTCCGTGGGACTCCAGAGGCACCAGCAGCTTCAAATATCTGTTTGCTGCAATGTAAAGGTACTTTAGCAGCTGCTCTCTTGATCTGATGCATGGATCTGGCAGAAATCTTCCTCAATGTGCCTTTATCTGCACAAACCTGTCTGTGCTCTGAATCAGCCACAAATCTCTTAATAGTGCGATGATCACGCTTACGTTTTCGTGAAATATCTAATGTTTTCATACCTTGTCCAAGGCATCGAACTATTTCTCTCTTTTCGGCAGCAGAGAGATCCTTTTTCTTCCCCATATTGCTTGAAAATGGTGCTCTGCTTAATAATGTGGAACACCCTCATTTAGTAGTTTTTCCTTAAATTGGGCTCACCTGCCAACCTAATTATCACAGGTGTCCGAGATTGTTTTCAGTGATCAAAAGAGCCCTGACACACAATGCCATCCATGAGTTAAATTGAAAAACAAAATATTTAATCTTTGTGACACAAATAGAATTTGCATAACAATGTGGAACAGGGTGTAAATGCTCCCCATGTGGTAACATCGTATAAATTCAAGAATTAAAAAAAAAAAAAAAACACATTCGACCTTGGAAAGTAAAAACCAAATTAGGTCCTTATGAGATCAGAAGGGTTACAGCTGAGTTGCCCTTCATGGTGAATACTCCTTAGTTCCTGCTCCAAAGCTGAAGGAAACAGGATTTCCTCCCTCCTCAGTGAACACAATTCCTGGGGATGGTATCTAATCTTGGGAAATTACTATATAAGGCCAAGTCAGGCATAAATGGTTTGCAATCTGGTTGTGAACAAATGTCCAAAACAGAAACATTTAAAAATAAAAATGATTGAACATTCCAGTAAAGACCCATCAGTATTACAGCCTGAACCTGGATGGGCGAACCAAAATGCCACAAACCTACAATCTTCTTTGCCAAGTTTGTCTTCTCACTCTGAAAAGAGAAGCCTGTTAAATGATGGTCTCTTGGATCAGATGAAAGTGACTGTTCACAGTAAGTTGGTGATATAGTTAAAAGGAGTTCTATGATCACAGAATACATTCTATAACATCAGCATTGTAATAAATATAGTTCTTTTGGACTATCCAATATAAAGCTCAGGCCTCATGCACACTGGATGTTTTTAACAGCTGCTCCTAGGTGAGTCAGGTGGGTTTTTTTTTTCTCTTTTTTCTGCCTCTAAACTCCCCTGTGTTCATTCACATAGGATTTTATCAGCGTTTTGTGACAGGAGTTTAGTGGCAGAGAAAAAAAGCCCACTGCCAGGGTGTCCAGGAGCAGCAGCATTTTGGCTGAAAAAAAGCTTGAAGCGCTTAAACACTAGGAGAGTTTGGCACTTGAGCGTTAATTTATTTCAATGGCCAGAATAAACTATTTACTGGCCAATGCAATTAATGCCCAAATGCTTGACGTGGGTAAACGCGGTATACACTTTTACAAGTGTCAAGCTTTTTTTAGCCAAAACGTTGCTGGCTTCTAGAGGAGTTAAACTTATCAGTGTGCATGAGGCTGTATTTTAAAAATCTCCTTTCATGTTGCGAGTTCTGCCTGTGTGCTGGACATCTCTTTCCACAACCTCCTGGATTCCCTGCATTCTTTCTAGCTTCTCCTCTGCTGTTTACTTTCAATTTCAAAGGCCTGCATATCCCATGGTACCTTGCTGCCTGCAAGCAGTGATCCCTGTACTGACTCCACCTCCTGAATCTCCCCCTCAGCACCTCTGTAGTTCAGAAGGCAGGCTATGTAAATTCTGTGACAGCAGTACCTACTCACAGGGAATAGTGAATGTGTCACAGAATAAATGACGTAAATGTGTGGGGACCTTCACAAAGTTTACAAACATAAAGACCATTCAGAATAATAGGAGTAAGCTAGAATGAACTGAAATACAATACAAGGAAATACACAAATTAAAAATGTTGGGCACACTTTAAATCCTTTCTTTTAGCTCAGTGCTTCTCTGATGACAAAGGCTGGCCATACATTATACAATTTTCCTTTAGATATACCAAAACCATATAATATGAGGTCAAACCTAAACATTTTCAATTTGCATGCAATCAGACAGGCTCTTGTACTACATAGTTGAAGGTAAATCTAATGGAAATTGAATAAGAAAATTGTAGAATGTATGGGCAGCTTAAAGGCGAAAGACTCCAAACTGTGACAGCACTGCAAAAGACCCTTTAACTTCCAGCAGAAACCATTGTGGCAGTGACAATACAGCAGCACAGTAGTGAGACAGGAACGTTGTGCTGTCGCCCAACAACAGGAAGTGCCCAAACAAGCACTTTTATAACAGGGCCATCAGATATTAAGGAAGCTGCAGACAATGGGGTTGATTTGCTAAAACTGGAGAAGTGCAAACTCTGGTGCAGCTGTACATGGTAGCCAATCGGCTTCCACTGCACCACCTGCCTAGAGTTTGCATCTTCTCCCTGTGCTTGTGTGGTTTTCCTCCGGTTTCCTCCCACACTCCAAAGACATGCTGGGAGGTTAATTGGATCCTGTCTAAATTGTCCCTAGTATGTGTATGTATGAATGTAAGTAAGGGACCTTAGATTGTACTCCCCTTGAGGGTTAGGGACTGATGTGAATGTACAATATATATGTAAAGTGCTGCATAAATTGACGGCGCTATACAAGTACCTGAAATAAATAACTTCAGCTTGTTCAATTAACCACTTGTCTGCCTGAGGATTTACCCCCCTTCCTGACCAGGCCTTTTTTTTGCGTTACTTTAACTGACAATTGCACAGTCATGCAACACGGCACTGTCACGGTATAGGGACCCCTGCCAAATGGCCAACTTCCATCACGGTGGCTTCCCCCCTCCCGGCCAGCTGGCTGCATGGCCTCCACTGCCCTGGCTTGTTTCCTGTCCCAACCCCTCTGATGTCCCCGGGGTCCAGTGTCATCTTGGACCCCTTCCTGTGTCCCCTGTCGCCAGCCCATTCATCCCTGTTGTCCAGTGACACCCCCCCTCCACCTCTCATCCTGCCGCCGTGGGATGAGAGGTGAGGCTTTCCTCACCCCTGCTACTATCTTCTCTCTCCCCGGCCGAAGGGGAGAAGGTGGCGAGACTCCCGCAGGCGTGTTCCCGGCTACGGCGCCTCGCTGATGCCACCTCAGCCCTGTCATCCGCAGCGCGGGCACGGGAAGTTCCCGCGCTTGCGAATGTTCCTGGACAAAGGCCGCACTCACGAGAGGCGCGGCCCATGTCCAGGGGGTGTGCCTCGTTGCCCGCCCCGGTTACCTAGACGACCAGGGAGCGCCCCGCATCAGCTTAAGAAGCTGATGCCGGGCGCTCCGGGGTTGTTGTTCACCGCTGTGCCAGCCACCAAAGGAGCCCAGCTGCGGTGGGACCTTTGGGGGCCAGAGACTGCAGACCCCCCTAGCTGAACGGGGTACCGCACCCACAGCTGCCAGGGACCCCCAGCAGGGGAGAGATTGCCTGCTAGCTGCCCGAGACCCCCAGTCCAGGGGAGGGATTGCCTACCAGCGACCCCCAGCAAGGGAGAGATTGCCTGCTAGCTGCCCGAGCCCCCCAGTCCAGGGGAGGGATTGTCTGCCAGCTGCCTGAGACCCCAGTCCAGGGGAGGGAGTACCTGCCCGAGACCCCAGTCCAGGAGAGAGATTACCTGCCCGAGACCCCAGTCCAGGAGAGAGATTACCTGCTAGCTGCCCGAGACCCCCAGCACAGGGGAGAGATTACCTGCCAGCTGCCTGAGGACTCAGCCCAGAAGGGGAGACCACCCGCATGATCCGGACTCCAACAGGTACCTGTGTTCAACTTTCTGTCCCTGGGAGACCAGGCACCCTGTTGGATCCATGAGTATATGCATTCTCCCTGTTTTACCTGAACTGTTCCTGTACTGACCCCCTACCCTCCCCCGTTGGATTACAATTGCTACAGAGACTCTCCCTTGGCTCACGGTGTTGGACTATAAGTGTTTTAGCCCCTCCTTGCTACCCTGTACTGGCAAATTTACCCTCCCCGCAAGTCCCTCTATTGCGTGACTGTCATCTGTTTGTCTCAATAAAGCTTTTTGCATTTGCCATCTACTTTGTGTGTTCTGTCCTGTCTACCCTCCGTCACAGGCACCCAAATTAAATTTACGTCCTTTTTTTTCCCCCCCAATTGAGATTTCTTTTGGTGGTATTTGATTGCCTGTGCGTCTTATTTTTTGCGCTATAAAAAAAAAAAAAACTCGACAATTTTGAGAAAAAATATTTTTGACTTTTTGCTATTAAACATGTGCAGTGAAAAAAAAAATTTTTAAAAAAATCTAATTTCGTCATAAATTTAGGCCAAAATGTATTCTGCTACATGTCATTGCTAAAAACAAAATCCCAATACAGGTGTACCTCGGTTTACAAACTCTACAGTTAACGTAATTTTCAGTTTACAAATGAAAACTCATTGAAAATAATGCCTCAGTTTACGATTTTCTCTGAATTTTTTTTTTCGCAATACGAAGTGTATGTTGGTGCCGATTTTTAAATGCAATTGCCGGCTTTTTTTTTTCTTCACTATAGCTCACAGAGCTGTCACTTTCGGGTTTAAAGGAAGCTTGGTTTATTTTTAGAAACTAAAAGGAAACATTGTTTCTTTTTACTTGGGGAAATCTTTTTTAGCTGGGGGGAAAGTGACAGCTGAATCTGAGCTATAGTGAAGGGAAAAAAAAAAAGGGGTAATTACATTTAAAAACCGGCACCATAATAAATAAAAACGGAGTAGGGTCCCCCCTCCCATCCATACCAAGCCCTTTGGGTCTGGTATGGATTTTCAGGGGAACTCCCACACCAAAATGGCGTGGGGGTCCCCCCCAAAATCCATACCAGACCCTTATCTGAGTATGAAGCCCAGCAGGTCAGAAAAGGCAGGGGGGGAGAGAAGGGAGAGAATGAGCAAGCGCCCCCCCCCCCCTCCTGAACCATACCAGGCCACATGCCCTCGACATGGGGGGAGCTTCGGGTAGGAGGGCTCCCCCCCCAAAGCACCTTGTCCCTATGTTGATGGGGACAAGGGCCTCTTCCCCACAACCCTGGCAGGTGATTGTGGGGGTCTGCGGGCAGTGGGCTTATCAGAATCTGGAAGCCCCCATGCGTGATGTCCCCAGGGAGGACAGCTCTCCCTACAAATAGTTCTCCTACCTGTTGGAGATCTTCAGAAATCACCAGGCGCCGGCGAGTAATCAGCTGTGAATGGCAGCGCAGGTAGGGCGCGCGCACCCCTACCCAGAAATGCAAAATCACATATATACACACACGTGATTTTGTGAACCCGTGCTGCCCTGTAGCAGTATTTCTGCTATAGGGCAGATGGGAAGCGGTTAAGCTTTGACCAAATAAAAATTAAAAACTGGAAGCCGATTGGTTTCTATGCAGAGCGGCACCAGATTTAGTGAATGAGCCCCAAAGGTCACATTGCACATTCGTGGCAAAGTGACAGTAGCTTTGTAAAAGTACAGGTAACCAAAGATCCATGGATTACAGCTCAAGTTAAGATACCATCACCAAATGCAATAACAGAATGAATTACCCAATGTTCAACTAGTTTCTAAATAATAAGCATGAGCCAAGTTTCAAATCTTGAAACCACTACTTTGCAAACTGATGAAAAGTTGGCTTTCAACA
Organism: Staurois parvus; assembly: GCF_062004578.1. Taxonomy (NCBI): domain Eukaryota; kingdom Metazoa; phylum Chordata; class Amphibia; order Anura; family Ranidae; genus Staurois; species Staurois parvus. Next base: position 25,694 of record NW_028321347.1, on the reverse strand, counting down.
TTATAGGTCCTACAATGAAACTGCTGACATATTCTACCTGTTCATTTATTCCATGGTTACGTGATGTTTCTACAATATAATGCCCTATAATGTGCAAGGCAACAGGAAACTTGCAGTGCACTTCCTTTGAGAGCTATCAGCTAGGCTCCAAATGTTTGGCATCCCCTAGCTGCTTTCCTGGCTGACTGGGGCAAATGGAATTTCTAGTGCTCTCAGCTGCAACAACAAAACCTTGCTTCAAGAATGAGAGCTTTTTTTTCTCCCTCCTAGGTATGGACTGCCCTGGGATTTCAACATTATTCTTTCATCCACACAGAATATGGAAAATATTTGCGCTTCCCACAAAAATATATAGTTAACAATAGAAAGGACTGAAGCCAGGCATAATAAAATAAGGCATCAACCAAGACTGCATTCACAATCTGTCACACAAATGAGAAGAAAAAAACAAAAGCACTATGTATATTTAGGAAAATACTAAATCATTATACTCCGAAAACTGCTTTAAAAAAGAGGGGGTATTCATGCTATTTTACTGTAAAGTGTTACTAAACCCACAACAGTAAAATCAGTCTGTATATGTAGTAAAGCATGCTTGTTATACTCACTGTTGAACCTAACCCCTTCCCCTTCTTCCACAGTCTTCAATCCATCTGCTAATAGAACAGAGCCTTGGGGACAAACTGCACATGCTCAGTTTGGGGTGTATTGAGATTTTCTTTTTTTCGGGGGGAGAACACTGACCTGCACTGTGTTTGTCAGCATCAAATCCAGGAGAATGCAGGCTATATTAAAGCCAAAGTGCAGGCTAAATAAGAAAAAAAAAATCCCCCCAAGGGATATAACTTCTAGTCAAGTGCGATGTGTCCCTTGTTCTAATGCCTCCCATAATCATCCGGTGTTGTAGGGGTTAATAGAACTAAGGGACTGTCACAGACTCTCATTAAGAGTGCCCATTCTGCCCAGTTCCACCATTCATAGAAGCCATACTACAGTTTCAATGAATTAATGAATGGAGGGGACAGACCTATCACCTGCCTTTTCTCCATTCATAGATCACTTTACATCCACAGAAGCTGTAGCAAGCCACTCAAAAGGTTGCCCTCATTTCAGTGCCTGCACATAGAATAACAGGGTAAACAGGCTCCGTGCCCAACCATGATCAAAAGTGAGTGCAGAAAATTCCACCTGTAAAATCCACAAGTATGAATTTTCACTTCAAGTGGCCCTGATGATCAGTGCCACCTGTCAGTGCTCATCAATGCCACCTGCCTGTGCCCATCAGTGCCATACATCAGTGCCTACCACTGCACATCAATGCCACATATCAGTGCCCATCTGAGTTGCCTTTCAGTGTCAGTCAGTGCTACCTATAAGTGCCATATAGGAGTGCTGCCTTTCAGTGCCACCTATTAGTGCCCATCACTGCAGCCTCATTAGCGCACATCAGTGAAGGAGAAAAATCACTTATTTACAAAAATTTAAAATTTTATAAATTTTATAATTTGTTTAGCAAAAAAAAACCCCAGGAGGTGATTAAATGGCACCAAAAGCGTCATCTCCTCTGCAGCAATCAGTGGTTCCACCTGCCAACCTCCAAGACCCTACAGGGTGTTTAGTGATGTGCTAGCCACATATCAGCATCAAGCCCAACCCACACATCTATCCTTCAGAACGTTTGTGGCCTATTGGACAACAGAAGTTGTAAGCATTTAATAACTAAACAGAGGTGAGGCTTAATCTCCTTCTGGAGAAAAGTCTGGGCTTTTAGAGTAACTATCTTTTAAGGAACCCTCTGGCAACACTGCAAGATTCCTGTGTTCTGCCATTCTTTTGAGACTTGAAAATCAGTCTATATTTGTGCCCTCAAAAGATAAAAGGCCTTAAAATCATATTAAGCCCAAAATGCAATATATTACATCTCACCAATCATTAGATGTGGTGGCTGCATTGGTTTTCATTTCTTTGGCTTTTTACCTGTTTTCACCTTGTGATCTGGCCAGTAAGACACTGCCTGTATTAGTGATACACGACTGGGGATGAATGAGCACAGGAGGCACAGCAGACAGCAGCATTGTCAGTCTGGGGAGGAGGGTAGTGTTAACTGTTAGCAGATTTAAATACACTAACTGAAGTCAAACTTCAGTTCAGGCTTTATAATCAGTTACAGCAAACAGTTTTTTTCCCTTTTGGAATAAAGGTTTTACATGGATAAAAGCTGATCATTCTAACCACCAATTATTATTATTATTATTATACAGTATTTATAAAGCGCCAATAGTTCACTCAGCGCTGTACATTACAAAGGGGGACAGAACATGTGACAGAACAATACCAATGCAATGCAAAACATGAGGGGATCGAGGGCCCTGCTCTTTCGAGCTTACAATCTAGAAGGGATGGGATAGTGGTACAGGAGGAGATAGCTGTGGGGGATGGAGTGGTAGGAAGAGTGGAGGAGGTCAGCAAGTTAGCAGGGGGTGAGGTAGGCTTCCCTGAAGAGATGGGTTTTCAGGGTGCGCCTAAAGGAGAGGAGAGTAGGTGATAATCTGATGGGTTGGGGCAGGGAGTTCCAGAGGATGGGTGACACCCTGGAGAAGTCCTGGAGGCGGGCATGGGAGGAGGAGACCAGGGAACTAGAGAGAAGGAGGTCTTGTGAGGAGCGGAGTGTGCGTGCTGGGCGGTACTTGGATATTAGGTCAGTGATGTAGTTCGGGGCAGTATGGTGGACAGCTTTGTACGTCAGTGTTAGGATTTTAAATTTGATCCGTTGCGCAATCGGAAGCCAGTGGAGGGATTGGCAGAGGGGGGTGGCGGAAATGGAGCGGTTGGAAAGGTGAATGAGTCTGGCAGCCGTATTCAGGATCGACTGAAGCGGGGATAGCCAGCGGCGAGGCAGGCCAGTGAGGAGGGAGTTGCAGTAGTCGAGTCGTGATATGATGAGGGAGTGGATGAGCTGTTTAGTGGTTTCTGGAGTTAGGAACGTGCGGATTTTGGCGATGTTGCGGAGGTGGAGTCTGCACGAGTTTGTTAAGGATTGGACTTGGGGCTGAAAGGATAGGTTGGAGTCCAGAATGACACCAAGTACTCTGGCCTGCAGAGCGGGTTTGATATTGGCGTTGTTGGATGTGATGTAGAAGTCAATGGGGGGTGGGGTTCGGGCTGGGGGGAAGACAAGGAGCTCGGTTTTGGAGAGATTCAGTTTAAGGAAGTGGAGCGACATCCAATCTGATATGTCGCTCAGTAGGTGTGTGATTTGGGCAGAGACCGAAGGGGTGAGGTGGGGGGTTGAGAGATAGATTTGTGTGTCGTCGGCATAGAGGTGGTAGTTGAAGCCGTGAGAGTGTATGAGTTGGCCAAGGGAGGAGGTGTAGATGGAGAAGAGAAGGGGCCCAAGGACAGAGCCTTGAGGGACCCCAACAGAGAGGGGGAGTGAGGGGGAGGTGGTAGCATTATAGGTAACGCTGAAAGAGCGTTGTGACAGGTAGGATGAGAGCCAGGAGAGAGCAGAATCTCTGAGGCCGAGGGAGTGTAGTATTTTGAGGAGGAGGGGGTGGTCAACTGTGTCGAAGGCCGCAGAGAGGTCAAGGAGTAGGAGCACTGAATAGTGGCCATTAGCTTTGGCGGTTAGAAGGTCGTTGGAGAGTTTGAGTAAGGCGGTTTCGGTGGAGTGTAGGGGGCGGAAGCCAGACTGTAGGGGATCGAGGAGGTTGTTGTCATTGAGGTGAGAGCATAGGCGGGTGTAGACGAGACGCTCGAGGAGTTTAGATGCAAGTGGGAGCAGGGAGATGGGTCTGAGGTTGTTCGGGTCATTGGGGTCCAGGGAGGGCTTTTTAAGTATGGGGGTGATGTGTGCATGCTTCAGTGGGGAGGGGAAAGTGCCGGAGGAGAGGGAGAGATTAAAGATGTGGGTGAGGGAGCGTAGGATGGAGGGGGAGGGCGGTCGTAGGAATTGTGAAGGGATAGGGTCGAGGGGGCAGGTGGTGAGGCGGGCATCAGAGAGGATCTTGGAGACTTCCTCAATGGTAGTAAGGTCAAAGGTGTGGAGTGTTGGGGGAGCTTCAGTATGAGGAATGTAGGGTGGGGTGGGAGTGGAGGTCAGAGCAGTGGTGGGGCCGTGGGAGAGGGGTGATGAGGGGGTAGTTGAGTGAGGGGGAACGGGGTCGGAGGGAGTTTGAGCAGTGACGAAGTCCCTGCGGGTAATGTCGAGGGGGAGGGGGGATGAGGGGGTAGCTGTGTGAGAGGGGACGGGTTGAGAGGGCGTGTGAGTTGCGGCAATGTCCTTGCGAATTGTGTCAATCTTGTTTTTGAAGTGATTGGCAATCTCAAGGGCGGTGAGTGAGGTGCTGGGTGGAGGTGGGGGTGGAGAGAGTAGAGAGTTGAAGGTGGAGAAGAGTCGGCGAGGATTGGAGGAGAGGGCCTTGATGAGGGTCAGGAAGTAGGCTTGTTTGGCTGCGTGGAGGGAGGAGGTGTAGGTGCGGAAGGCAGATTTGTAGCAGGTGAAAGCTTGTTGGGATTTTGTTTTGCGCCATAGTCGCTCCAGGGCACGACTGCGTCGTTTGAGGGTTTTGGTGTGATCAGTCTGCCAGGGCTGGAGCGGTCGGAGTCTGATGTTGCGTGTGGTTAAAGGCGCTAGTGAGTCAAGGGCTGCTGACAACGCGTTGTTGTAGGCAGTCATAGCCAAGTTGGGGCAGGACAGGGGGAGGATGCGGTCGTGGAGTTGATCAGCTGCAGAGTGGAGGGGGGCAGGGTTAAGGTTGCGGAGGTTACGGCTGGTAGTAGTGTGACATTTGGAGGGGTAGGCGTTGGAGGACGAGGAGATAGAGAAGGTGATCAGGTTGTGGTCAGAGAGAGGGAAGGGGGTGTTAGTGAGGTTGTGGGGAGCGCAGCGGTTGGAGAAGACAAGATCAAGGATATTACCGTCGGAGTGGGTGGTGGATTGTATGCACTGTGCAAGTGCAAAGGAGGAGGTTAAGTGGAGGAGACGGGCTGTGTCCGGGTTGTCAAGGTTGACAGGGATGTTGAAATCCCCAAGAATGATGGTGGGTAGCTCAGAGGAGAGGAAGAAGGGTAGCCAGGAGGAGAAGTCTTCCAGGAAGCGGGGTATGGATCCAGGAGGCCGGTATATCACAGCAATCTTCAGGGGGGTTGGGGAGAATAGTCGGACGCAGTGGGCCTCGAAGGAGGAGAAGGATAGGGAGGGGGGGTTTGGGAAGACTCGGAAGGTGCTCTGCGGTGACAGGAGCAGACCAACCCCACCACCTTTACGACCGTTAGGCCTGGGTGAGTGGGTCCAGGTGAGCCCTCCATAGGAGAGTGCAGCAGGGGAGGTAGAGTCAGTGGGCTGGATCCAAGTTTCCGTGATCGCCAGGAGGTTGAGGGAGCGGGAAACAAAGAGGTCGTGGATGGCGGTAAGCTTGTTGCACACCGATCGGGCGTTCAGGAGTGCACATGAAAACGGGGGGGAGATTTTAGGGAGCAGGGGGACAGATACTAGGTTGCGGTAGGACATGGCGGCGGGAGGGTGTTGTGCGGGTGAGGGAGGTGGTGAAGGGCCAGGATTCGGGGAGATGTCTCCCGCGGCTAGGAGGAGGAGAAGGGTGAGAAAGGTGGCATGGGAGCGGGATGTGCAGGAGCGTGAAAAACTCCTAGTGGAGGTGTTCGGGTCAGTGGGAGAGTGGAATAATAGGAGGAGGTGGTGGGTGCCATAGAGGGGTGAAGGAAGCAGTGAGGACACAATATACAAATGTTTAGGAGGAGCAGAGGGATATAGTGAATGGATTTTGGGAATGGAGGAGAGGAAAATGAGAAGGAGGAGTAGAAGAGGCATTGTGGGGGGTGATGAGAGCAGTAGTAGGGAGATGATAGCAATGAGGGGGAGATGTGCAAGTTTTGGGGTGGAGCAGAGGGGTAAAGAAATGAGATTTGGGGACAGGGGATAGTAGTATGAAGAGGAGTGTATTCTATAAAAGGTACACAGAGTGGGACTCAGGCATGTAAGAGATGTTTCCCAGGGTGATTGCTTGCAGTCTGTCCAGCATGCAGTAGAGTTTCTTGTTGTTGTGTCTTCCTGCTGCTTGAGTTCTCCTGCTTTAGTTCAACTGCTGTGTTTAACTGCTTCGCACTCTTTCGAAACCGCACTCCGTCAGAAGCAGCACCCCCATCAGAGACTGTGCCCCCCATCAGAGATCTCCACCAATTCCAGTGTTAAATGGTTTATCTCATCCATGTTCCTGCTAGAAGGCCTGAACTTTTGAAAAACAGACATGTTGGCTGGATCACCAGATGAAAATAGAAGAAAGTCTAACAAAGAAAATAAAAGCAGCCATCACAAGAATTGTTAAGCTGCAATATAATAAAGGTTTGTTTTTGGGTTTAACACTGCTTTAAAACCATGCATTGTTAGACTGGGAATCTGGGATCACCAAGACCAGAAGCTTGGATCTTACCGGTTTCTTGAATCAGCAAGTTGTGTACCTCTGGTCTAAGCAGATGTTTACAGGTGTGAAAGTCCAATCTTGCTTGCATGGTGCACACTGTGTGTTCTGGTATTGTTTACCCTGAAAATGTTCATAAGCACCTATGTGTGAATGGGCGCTAACAGTTCATATCAGGATAATTCACATAATGCCATGGCATTTCACACATAGATAAGAAGCAGATTTTTAAAGCTGACATTTTTCATGCAAAAAGGTACAGACTATAGCTTTTATTCAGGCAGCTCTAATAATGATAACATCAGCATCATCAACAGGTCCACCAACACAGAAAACCTCTTTACACATTATATTTTCTCTTTCACCTCATTGTGTACAACTAGTATGTGCAAATGCCCACAAAGCTGTTTAGAGTACATTTTGGTTCAAAAATATGAACAAGCATATCAATGAATGCAGTCCACTGACAATGTATATTTATCAGGCTGATAAATAATAAAATAAGACAGCTAATTAATTTGAGAAAACAGTTCCCAGATTGTGAACAATGAACAATGAGTGAGAGGAGACTGATAAGAGGACCCTTGTGTATAAAAGGCAAGTTGGTACAGACCCACAATCCTCTGCAGCAGAAGTCTGTGTGGTGCATTCCACATGCAGTTGTTATGTAGGAAGTCCACAGGGACGCTAATAAGCTGTTACGTTCATGGCACAAACCTTTAAACCTCACATCTATTAAGTAAACCACAAGGCAAAGCAAAAAGGAAAAAAAAAATATACAGAAGGTGCTACATAGGTTTGCAGAAACCTGGGGTTTTACAAACATGGCTACCCCATGCCCACTCCTAAATTCACGCTGTTTCTGCTTCCACCCAAGTGTCTTCAGAAAGGATCACTACAATAAAAGGCCTTGGAATGAATAGGGGCACCACATAAACTTCACCAGTGACATCACCTGATGCAAAACAAAAAAAAAGGCAGAACCTCAGAACGGATGTGATGACACAATTATATCACTTTAAATCAGAGGACCATCCAGGAACCCCAATTTAGTATACCAAAAAGAAGCTGCAAATGCTGCATACATATTTATGACATGCTCCAGTCAAAATTGATAAGCAAGTTTTGATGCGAAGTAGCAGCCTACCTGATCAGTACTTTGCTTTTTCATCAAAGCCCTGCTATATGCACCAGTGTTAGGGAACCTACAGCGGTAGCCTCTAGCGCTCCACAGACCGGAATCCCCCAGGGCGCGGAATCTAAGCCCCGACCTGCTTGTTCACCAGGGCCCCTGATGGTGGGGATGGACTTGGAGCAGGCCGAGACCAGGTCGCGGCCCCTGCGTTCACCCAGCTGTGGTAGAAGCACCGTTGGAGGTGTATAGCAGGTGAGAGCCTGATATGAGGAGGTACCAAGAGCAGCGTTAGGCAGACCGGGTCGGTAACGGTGGTGGCGGCGTAGTACAAAAATCAGCAGGCAGAGGGATAAACAGGTCACAAGCCGGGTTCGGTAACAAGAGATCAGGACGTGCAGGGTTAAGCAGGAGAATGGTCAGACAAGCCAGGGATCAGGACAGGAGACAGACAGCAAATCAGGGTCAGGCAGGGTCGGTAACAAGACAATCTACTATTCAGGAACTCAGGAAACAGGTAAGACCATACGGCAATTACAAACAGTCCTAACCGGTCTTAAATAGGGCGCCCTGATTGGTGTCAGACTCGCGTCCGCGATCGCGCATGCGCGAGCACTGCTGCAATCGCAGGTGCCCTGGTTCCAATGCTCGCACGCTAGTGCGGCCGGGCACACCGCGCATGCACAGACCCGTGCGCGATCGTGGCAAACACTGGGGTCCCTGACAACCAGTCCACCCAACACCCTTTGTCTGTAATCCAAGCACCAATCTGAGGAATTTCTATTGTGCATCAAAAACACACATTCAACATGCTGTAGTCTCTCGTATATAGAAAGCCTGAAAAGAGTAGTACCAAGAAAATTCCCAGTTCAGAAAATCAGATCCAAAACCTGCCTTGGAGGCCTGAATAGGACAGGTGAAATAGAAAGTAAAAAGGTAGCACAGACGTTAGTAAGCACACACTTTATATTCAGCATAAGAGATACACAGGTGCAGCGAACAGCCTCCTACTGCAAGGAATGGCTCTGTGCTGCTATACACCAAAATTGCATCCAGAGAAAACTCTTGTATAGCAAGATACAACCATTCACTGCAATGGGAGGCTGTATGCTGCACATTTGGCTCCCTTCTACAGACTATGTATGTTCCAAGCACTATGTACATCCTCTTGCTACCATGTGCATGAAGCCTAAGGTAAATTGTAAAGAACTCAGGCTAAATTAAATTGAGTGAACTGTCTAACTTCAGCACAGCTGTAACATTTGCCCATTAGAGTTAGTAGATCCCCGATTATTTCACATGCAGCTTGAAACTGCTCTTTAAAGACTCTATTCACACTTGCACAACTTCAAAGTCGTGCAATTTCCAAGGTGATTTGGATCCGACTTTATACTCCCTGGATCAAGGTTGCATCAAAAGCTGCAACAAAGTAGTGCAGGCACCTTTTCAAACTCTCTGCGACTTTAAGTCACACCAATTTAAATGGGTGCCATTGAAAAGAAAAGGCTGCGACATGTCATGCGTCTCTGATGTCCAAAGCCACATAACAAATCGCATATCCTGCAGCTCCTCTTGAAAGAGAAAGTGAAACCGATTTCTGTCTCACTATACTCACCGTCTGTACTTGCCATTATTTGCTGCTGAAAGGAAAAACAAATATCCATTTCCAGGTGCTAGGTTCAAGGGGTGCCCTTCCTCCCAAGTGAAAGGGTTGCTTTTTGGAGATGGGCCCAGCCATATTACATAGGGAGGGGGTGGTAGGTGGCCTAAGTCCTGTATGAACCCTTAATGAAGCAGTGAATGGAGAGGCAGCAGAGCAAAAGGGAAAGCATTTGATGCTATGTGAGCTTTAAAAGAAGTATGTTTTTTTTTTTTTAAATCATACTTACCTAAGTGGCTGCAGCATCGATTCGACAGGGTTACAACTAGCAAAAAGGTCCTTTCCTTGATTAACAAACCATTATAAAATCGACGAGTGGTTTGCCCTTCTGCAAATTTCTCAGCAAAGCAGAGGCCATGGCTATATAAATCAATTATAGGCTTTCATTGCTGTGATTTAGTTGCAGAGAAAGTTATTACAGAAAGGTCCTTGAACAAGCAAGTACTTCATTAAAAGGCCTTGAGCAGGAAAATAATTTTGTCACAAAGTCTAGCCTTAGAGCTTTGCCTGCTTCATGAAAACATTCATACATAATCTCTTCAGTGCCCTACTATGTATAGCACTACCCCCTTAGGGGTTTCTGTTGAATTTGGGTCCCCCTATAGACCTGCACAGCCAGTCAGCATTTTCCACACAGCTTTCATCCACAGACAGAAACAAGGCCTTGAACATTTATTCTGTTTTATTGAGGGGATTAAACTTGGATAGGGTTTAGGGGTGTAAAGAATGACCAAGGGAACTGAAATTTGAGGACAACTTCCTGAACTATTCACAGCTTCTCTCTGACACACGGTCTCTGTTGGGAGTGCTAGTTCCAGCTGTACTACCCCAGACTGTAGATGAACTCCTCTTCACCTGACAATCTTAAGGGCTTCTTCCTGAGCAAGGGATCTGGCTCCTATTCCCTAAATAAGGTGCACAGTTACTAGCAGAGGACTAATCGGGTTTCTCACCAGAGTGTTCCTTCCTCGATCCTCTACAGCAGGGGTTCTCAACCTTTCTAATGCCGCGACCCCTTAATACAGTTCCTCATGTTGTGGTGACCCCCAACCATAAAATTATTTTCGTTGCTACTTCATAACTGTAATTTTGCAGTGGGAGGAATAGCGCCCCATCGTGGGCGTCAGTGGGGGGAGGAATAGCGCCCCATCGTGGGCGTCAGTGGGGGGAGGAATAGCGCCCCATCGTGGGCGTCAGTGGGGGGAGGAATAGCGCCCCATCGTGGGCGTCAGTGGGGGGAGGAATAGCGCCCCATCGTGGGCGTCAGTGGGGGGAGGAATAGCGCCCCATCGTGGGCGTCAGTGGGGGGAGGAATAGCGCCCCATCGTGGGCGTCAGTGGGGGGAGGAATAGCGCCCCATCGTGGGCGTCAGTGGGGGGAGGAATAGCGCCCCATCGTGGGCGTCAGTGGGGGGAGGAATAGCGCCCCATCGTGGGCGTCAGTGGGGGGAGGAATAGCGCCCCATCGTGGGCGTCAGTGGGGGGAGGAATAGCGCCCCATCGTGGGCGTCAGTGGGGGGAGGAATAGCGCCCCATCGTTGGCGTCAGTGGGGGGAGGAATAGCGCCCCATCGTTGGTATTAGTGACACAAATGATGGGGCACTATCCCTCCCACTGACACCAATGATACTTACCTTGCTGACTCCTGCTCCAGCCTGGGCTCGCTCTCTCCCTCTCCCATCTACAGCCTGCATACCTGGCTGCAGCAGCAAAATTTGCACTTACCTGTCAGCTGTCTTCGTTCTCTGGCCTCTCTCTTCACTCGTTCCTGCAGCTCCCTCGATCTTCTTCGATCTCCGTGCGCTGCCGCTCGGCTCCTCCTCTCCAAGCTCCACCTTCTCGCCGGTGATTGGCCGCCTGTGTGCCTCTCCTGAGCTACAGTTCCGGTGGCCAATCAGCGGCGAGGAGGCGGTGACAGGGGCAGCATATCATCCCGCCCACACATCGCCGGAGACAGGAGCGGCGTCTCGGTTCCTAAGACCATCAGAAATATGTGTTTTCCGATGGTCTTAGGCGACCCCTGAGAAATGGTCGTTTGACCCCCAAAGGGGTCGCGACCCCCAGGTTGAGAACCGCTGCTCTACAGCTTGCGCAATGGCTGCTGCATCTAGGCCTGTCAGATGGGCTGCTCCGTCCTTGCCACACAGGTGGTCCTCTCTCTCAGGGGACTAATGAGTCCTAAGGTTTCCTCCTTTCCAGCTCCAGTCTCACAAGCAGGCCCCATCTCAGCAGGCCTCCTGGAAGTCTTCTTCCACCAGCCTCACATCTTCCTCTTCCACCACAACTCCTGCTACTGAGCAGACTACACCTAATAAAAAGGGAGTCAAGCCCTTGCCAAGCCTCCTGTTGGGGATTGGCTGAGGTCCCTTAAAAGTGCAGCCAACCACTCCTTAGATCCACCCACTTGCTCCAAGGCCCCCCTCCGAAAGCCTCAGAGCAGAGGGAAATTCTAGAGGAGCTAGCCTGCCCTGATCCAAATTTGACCCCTCTGGCTATTGCACCTGAGCTGCTATTCAGCTCCAGTCTAAACATTAGGGATCTAGCTCCACCTAGTGTAACTATGAAGGTGCTGCATATGAAAATAAATCAAAATTATCTAGTTTTATACATATAACGCCTTAAGCGGTTTACACATTTGTAAATGATTTTGAAGCACTACATTTTATTTCTTAGTTATTTATATAGTGCGGAAAATTCACGAAGTGCTTTACATACATTTGGTTCATAGTTTTTGTTTGGATATCATTAAGCTTGCTGTGCATGGAGCAGTTGTGCATTACTAATGGCCATAATCTGATCAGTTAACAACCATACAAGGTCTACTAAAACTTCTTTACCAGTATCTTTACCAGTATCTTCATGTATCTAATGTTCTATTAAAGAACTAAATGAAACAAAAAACTACAACATCTCCCCTGCACCCCAGACACACAATTTTACTCCCCTTTTTCCCCATTTCCAACTGTGCTATTTTATCGCTAGGTTTAATTGGGTAATTTTGCTCAAATTTGAACCCATGCTTTTTTATTCAAATGCTATGAGCAAAACTGGTAATTCTAAGCCTGTATTCTCATGGAGTTATTATATAGTGTAGTAAGCATTAGGAAAATGTAATAAAACGTGAATATGAAAAAGAAAAGAAAACTCATGCATTCTCAGAAACGCTTAAAAAGACATGTAGGCACCTTAAACACCTAGCAAGAAACCATACGTGGACATACTGTATGTTAATAGTAAGGTGCTTCTTGAATTATTCTGAAGCTTTCTCCTAGTAGTTAAAAGAAATACTTAGGGAAAACAACATTAATTATTAAAGCAGCACCTGGGAATTGTATATGAAGACTTAAGTAATATATGCTGTCTGTTGTTACAGACAGTTGACCTGCATACAGTATATATCACTGCCCATAAAAAATGAAAGAATAAAACCCATTTGTGATCTACAGTATTTTTCTTTGAATGTAAAACCAGCCTTTTTAAAAAAAAGAAAATGTATTACTGGCTACAACTAGAAAAGTATGGTAGTAAAGATGCTGACTTAAACAGACACTCACCTGTCCCTCAGTCCTGTGGTGTGCTCACCCCGGCTGGGTTCACCGGTGTCTCTTCAGTGCATCTTCAAATGTGGGCACCCGGCTGTGACAGCTTGCGGCTTTCACAGCTGGGTGCCCACTGTGCATGTACAAACACTGTGCTTTCTGAATGGTCCCACATTCTTATTTCGACCTGTAACGTTTCCCTGAAAACTATGAGGAGGGAGGACAACATCTGCTTCATATCGCCTAGGCAATCGCAGCTGAAGTGGCAGTGGGTACCAGTCAAATTTGGGTACCCACTCCCCAAAGGAACCAATCCTTAACAGAGTGGGGAACAGTCTTAAAGCGGAACTTCCCCTTTTGGGTGGCGCTGTGCTTTAATAAGATATGCAGCATAGTATCCTCTTTAGAGGCTAATGATAAAGTACACCTTTGGGGTTCAACTGCGGTCATTGTCAGCTTAACCCACACCCGAATGCTAACTGCCGTCATTTCAGTTTTGTAGCAAGTGTCAGCCATTTTTATCTAAAATCTAACAAATTTCCAGTGACTGAAGACAAATCAAAAAAAAAAACAAAAAAAAACAAAACACTATCTTTCAAGAGGCTATAATTGGCACATTTATCTTTAAAATGTTCTGTGCATTTCCACATACAACATGCTTAGCTTGAAATGCATTCTTCTCTGAGGCTGCAATTTGTTCTATGGAGAAACGCAATACTGCCTTTTGTATTTGCTGTATAAAACTAAAAACTCTGACCCCATGTAACCCCAGTGATCGTAATACAGTGCTTTAAGATGCAGGCTGATGCTGCAGCAGAAGGAATGCAGGTTTGAGAAGAACGTTATACAGACTGGTAAAAATTGCATGTTTATACCTTGACATTTTCCAGGGTAGAGCTTAATTTGGCAAAATAAATTTTCACTTATACTACCAAAGGCTTTGCGGTTTTATTTTTTCTGTATAAAATGAAGGATTAAACATTTAGGTTATTTCTAATAACATCTGAAAAAAGTTATTTTACACGTCATTAGTAGAAAAGAAGTTTCAATGAGTAAACATGAATCCAAGCAATAACCTGTGTACAGCTAATCATTTTATTGCTGCCCCTTTCTAAAAGGAAGAAAAAAAGAACAATATTTTTACAGTCCGTGAATTCTCCTCTCTGCAACGGTTAAGTAAAAGCTCCTTAGAGGTTTTAGAAGGGCATTTATGGTTCTTGACCATTAATCCCAGCAGGTCTTTGGAGCTTCTAATCTGTCCAGGAATTAAATGATGTCCGATGTCTTTCCAAGATCACTGGCAAAGTTTTGCTTTCCAATGTGCAGTTTTGAAATTAATCTAAAATTCACAAGCAGTAAGAGCCTGGCTAGAATGTAAAATTACTACACAAACAGCTATAAAACATTGCCCTGCTGTAGGCAGACAGCTTTGCGACACTCAGGAAATTTATAACTAGGGAGGAGACCTGAAAGCACTATTGATGATTCCACTGAAATACTAAATAAAAGCTTTTATAATAGAAACAGAAGAGTGAGCGCCATAAGGCTACATGCACACTGGGCTTAAAAAGAAAAAAAAAAAACGTCAGTTCCCTTGGCAGAAAAAATTATGATATAGAGCATTTTTGTACACAGTTTAGGAGAGTTTAGCATTTTTTGCTGCCAGAAAGCTCCAATCAAATACACAAAACAGAAGGATTTTTTTTTTACCCGCCTCTTAACGTGTTTAAAAAAAAATAGGACTCTAACCATCCGATTGTGCATGGACACATAGGACAACACGGAGCTTCAGGCAAAACACAAAACTCTCCTGTAGAAGCAGTGATTTTTAAGCCCATGTGCATGGAGCTTAAAAGATTAAGTATTGCATCAAGTATGACTTTTTTTTTTTTTTAACCTATCCTTACTGCTAAATGACTCACTGCCAATGCTGGAAGTCTACTTTAAGTAAAAAAGTCTACATTCAGTAAAAAAAAAAATTCTCAAATTAGTTTTCAACTATCCTCTTGTTTGAGGTCACATCCCCATATTCTTGATCTTAGCCTCATATGAAAAATGCTGCACTCCTGAACCTTATTCATATCTTTAATGCATTTAAATGTTTCAATCATGTCTCCTACTCCCATCTTTCCTCCAGACTGTACATAATAAGCAAGGACTCCATAACTGCCATCAGAAGAGATGCCTTCATTTTCAGGCCAATTCAAAGTTGACTGAGTTAAGTGGAAAAAAAAAAAAAAAAAAAAAAAAAAAAAAAAAAAAAAAGGTCCATAGACATGTACAGCCTTTGTGTGAAAGCCCTGGGGTTCCTGCCAGTCACTCTGCTTTCCTATTAAAACTGACCACATTCCCAGAGCTATAACAGGGTTAAGTCCTGAAGGACTTTCATACCCTACAAGTTGAATTTAATTTACCAACTGTTTCTACCAATATTTACAGCTTAAACATGATATAGAAAAACGCAGTCAAGGTCTGAACATTGGATTTATACTACACATACAGTATTAAATAGGGTTATAATGGCAACTTTGTACAGGGGTCAAATATCAGTAATCTATAGGGCATTATTACAGAGAACCTCAAAAGGCAACATCACTAAGATGTAGATTGCAATAGCAAGCAGACGGACGTAGTAAGTGATGAGGATTGGTTAAATATACTTAAGAACATGGAGAACATATCTCTTTCAGAGTCACGGTGTGAGCAGGAGGAGGTTACACGAATACACATGATGTGGAGGTGTCCTTAAATCATTCAGATACTGAACACAGATGCTGGATACGATTAATAAGATATTTAGGTTTAATATTTTGAGGAACCCCAGGGTGTGTGTGTTGGGGTGGCTGGATAAAAAGGTTATTTCCAACATACGCCTGGTTGGCAGCCAATAGTTTTTTGTTTTTGGCACGGAAACAAAAATCGCACAAAAGATGTCCAAGACCGCCCTCCCTCCCTCCCCACCAGCTCACACACTATGGCTTAAAACTGTAAATGAAGTGCTACAAAAAGAACACATGGTATATCAACATATACAGTCATGGCCGAAATTGTTGGCACCCTTGATATTTTTCCTGAAAATCAAGTATTTCACACAAAAAAGGTATTGCATTAACACATGTTTTGCTATACACATGTTTATTCCCTTTGTATGTATTGGAACAAATATAAAACAGAGGCAGAAAAGCAAATATGACATAATGTCACACAAAACCCCAAAAATGGGCTGGACAAAAGTATTGGCACCCTTAACTTAATATTTGGTTGCACACCCTTTGGAAAACATAACTGAAATCAGTCGCTTCCTATAACCATCAATAAGCTTCTGACACCTCTCACCCGGAATTTTGGACCACTCTTCCTTTGCAAACAGCTCCAGGTCTCTCTTATTGGAAGGACACCTTTTCCCAACAGCAATTTTAAGATCTCTCCACAGGTGTTCAATGGGATTTAGATCTGGGCTCATTGCTGGCCACTTCAGAACTCTCCAGCGCTTCTTTGCCATCCATTTCTGAGTGCTTTTTGACGTATGTTTGGGGTCATTGTCCTGCTGGAAGACCCAGGATCTTGGACGCAAACCCAGCTTTCTGACACTGGGCCCTACAGTGCGACCCAAAATCCTTTGGTAATCCTCAGATTTCATGATGCCTTGCACACAGTCAAGGCACCCAGTGCCAGAGGCAGCAAAACAACCCCAAAACATCATTGAACCTCCACCATATTTTACCGTAGGTACTGTGTTTTGTTCTTTGTAGGCCTCATTCCGTTTTCGGTAAACAGTAGAATGATGTGCTTTACCGAAAAGCTCTATCTTGGTCTCATCTGTCCACAAGACGTTTTCCCAGAAGGCTTTTGGCTTACTCAAGTACATTTTGGCAAACTGTAGTCTTGCTTTTTTATGTCTCTGTGTCAGCAGTGGGGTCCTCCTGGGTCTCCTGCCATAGCGTTTCATTTCATTTAAATGTCGACGGATAGTTCGCGCTGACACTGATGCTCCCTGAGCCTGCAGGACAGCTTGAATGTCTTTGGAACATGTTTGGGGCTGCTTATCCACCATCCGGACTATTCTGCGTTGCAATCTTTCATCAATTTTCCTCATCCGTCCACGACCAGGGAGATTAGCTACAGTGCCATGGGTTGCAAACTTCTTGATAATGTTGCGCACTGTGGACAAAGGCAAATCTAGTTCTCTGGAGATGGACTTGTAACCTTGAGATTGTTGATATTTTGCCACAATTTTGGTTCTCAGGTCCTCAGACAGTTCTCGTCTCCTCTTTCTGTTGTCCATGCTTAGTGTGGCACAGACAGACACACAATGCAAAGGTTAAGTGAACGTCTCTCCTTTTTATCTGCTTTCAGGTGTGATTTCTATATTGCCCACACCTGTTACTTGCCCCAGGTGAGTTTACAGGAGCATCACATGCTTGTAACATTCTTATTTATCCGCAGTTGTGAAAGGGTGCCAATACTTTTGTCCAGCCCATTTTTGGAGGTTTGTGTGACATTATGTCGAATTTGCTTTCTTTCCTCCCTTTTTTTGTTTTGTCCCAATACACACAAAGGGAATAAACATGTGTATAGCAAAACATGTGTTAATGCAATACGTTTCGTGAGAAATACATGATTTCCTGGAGAAATATCAAGGGTGCCAACAATTTCGGCCATGACTGTAGGTGGTCTACATAAATATGTTAAAATATTGGGTAAATGGTTCAATAACTTTGAAGTAATGCCCTCACAGTAGGTAAGGGAACGGTTAATGGATAATAGAACTTTAAAGCGTAAAAAGTTGAGAGAATCTGAGGTATAAGGAACCTTGATATATATAAAAAAAAATATCTGGTTAATTTGAGACAAGGAAAAAGGTATAATGTTACTTGTTGGTATGTATGATGTAAGATGTATAAGGTTGTGTGAGGTGTTGTGGAAAACAGGAAAAACATTTTCTGTATTCAAGAAAAAAAAAAACAAAACAAAAAAAAAAAAAAAACCACACACCACAACTTGACCACAGTAGGCATGAAAAGTACAGCGTCGCCAGAGTTCTGGCTGTGATCACACATATATATATATATATATATATATATATATATATATATATATATATATACACATACACATACATACACACACACATACATACATATACATATATACATATACACACACACACACACACACACACACACACACACACACACACGAAACTCGAAAAATTAGAATATTGTGCAAAAGTTCATTTATTTCAGTAATGCAACTTAAAAGGTGAAACTAATATACGAGATAGACTCATTACATGCAAAGCAAGATAGTTCAAGCCGAGATTTGTCATAATTGTGATGATTATGGCTTACAGCTCATGAAAACCCCAAATCCACAATCTCAGAAAATTAGAATATTACATTACATGCAATCAATAAAACAAGGATTGTACATAGAACAATATCGGACCTCTGAAAAGTATAAGCATGCATATGTACTCAGTACTTGGTTTGGGCCCCTTTTGCAGCAATTACTGCCTCAATGCAGCGTGGCATGGAAGCTATCAGCCTGTGGCACTGCTGAGGTGTTATGGAAGACCAGGATGCTTCAATAGCAGCCTTCATCTCTTCTGCATTGTTCGGTCTCATGTCTCTCATCTTTCTCTTGGCAATGCCCCATAGATTCTTTATGGGGTTCAGGTCAGGCGAGTTTGCTGGCCAATCAAGCACAGTAATCCCACGGTCATTGAACCAGGTTTCGGTGCTTTTGGCAGTGTGGGCAGGTGCCAAGTCCTGCTGGAAAATGAAGTCAGCATCCCCATAAAGCTTGTCTGTGGAAGGAAGCATGAAGTGCTCCAAAATCTCCTGGTAGACGGCCGCGTTGACCCTGGACTTAATGAAGCACAGTGGACCAACACCAGCAGATGACATGGCTCCCCAAATCAACACAGACTGTGGAAACTTCACACTGGACTTCAAGCATCTTGCAGGGGGTGCCTCTCCATTCTTCCTCCATATTCTGGGTCCTTGGTTTCCAAATGAGATGCATAAGTTGCTCTCATCAGAAAAGAGGACTTTGGAAGAGGAGCAACAGACCAGGTCTGTTTTTCTTTAGCCCAGGTAAGACGCTTCTGATGTTGTTTGTTGTTCAGGAGCGGCTTGACAAAAGGAATACGACATTTGGAGCCCATGTCCAGGATCCGTTTGTGTGGGGGGGGGGGCTCTTGATGCACTGACTCCAGCCTCAGTCCACTCCTTGTTAAAGTCCCCAACACTTTTGAATGGCCTTTTCCTGACAATCCTTTCTAATAATGTGCTTTGATACAGCACTTTGGGAACATCCAACTTCTTTTGAAATTACCTTTTGAGTCTTTCCCTTCTTATGGAGGGTGTCAGTGATGGTTTTCTGCACAACTGTCAGGTCAGCAGTCTTTCCCATGATTGTGATTCCTACTGAACCAGACTGAGAGACCATTTAAAGGCTCAGGAACCCTTTGCAGGTGTTATGGCTTAAAAACTGATTAGAGTGGGACACTTTGAGCCTAGAATATTGCACCTTTTCACAATATTCTAATTTTCTGAGATTGTGGATTTGAGGTTTTCATGAGCTGCAAGCCATAATCATCACAATTATGAGAAATCACAGCTTGAACTATCTTGCTTTGCATGTAATGAGTCTCTCATATATTAGTTTCATCTTTTAAGTTGCATTACTGATATAAATGAACTTTTGCACGATATTCAAATTTTTTGAGTTTCACCTGTATATACACACACACACACACACACACACACACACACTATATTGCCAAAAGTATTGGGACGCCTGCCTTTAAACACACCTGAACTTCAATGGCATCCCAGTATTAGTCCGTAGAATTCAGTATTGAGTTGGCCCACCCTTTGCAGCTATAACAGCTTCAACTCTTCTGGCAAAGCTGTCCACAAGGTTTAGGAGTGTGTCTATGGGAATGTTTGGCCATTCTTCCAGAAGCGCATTTGTGAGGTCAGGCACCGATGTCGGACGAGAAGGCTTTGCTCACAGTCTCTGCTCTAATTCACCCCAAAGGTGTTCTATCTGGTTGAGGTCAGGACTCTGTGCAGGCCAGTCACATTCCTCCACCCCAAACTTGCTCATCCATGTCTTTATGGATCTTGCTTTGTGCACTGGTGCGCAGTCATGTTGGAACAGGAAAGGGTCATCCACAAGCTGTTCCCACAAAGTTGGGACCATCAAAACGTCTTGGTATGCTGACGCCTTAAGGTGTTCCCTACACTGGAACTAAGGGGCCAAGTCCAACCCCTAAAAAACACCACATCATAATCCGCCCTCCACCAAACTTTACACTTGGCACAATGCAGTCAGGCAAGTACCGGTCTCCTGGCAACTACCAAACACAGACACATCCATAATATTGCCAGACAGAGAAATATGATTCATCACTCCAGAGAACATGTCTCCACTGCTCTAGTGTCCAGTAGCAGCCGACATTTTGCATTGAATTTGGTGATGTAAGGCTTGGATGCAGCTGCTCAGCCGTGCAAACCTATTCCATGAAGCTCTCTACACACTGGTGTGCTAAGTTGAAGTCCACACGAAGTTTGGAGGTCTTTAGCTATGGACTCTACAGACAGTTGGCGACTTATTTGCACTTCAGCATGAGTTGACCCTGCTCTGTCATTTTACATGGCTTATAACTTTGTGGTTGAGATGTTCTTCCCAGCTGCTTCCACTTTGTTATACCACTAACAGTTGACCATGGAATATTTAGTAGCAAAGAAATTTCACGGATGGACTTAGTGCACAGGTGGCAACCTATCATGGTACCACGCTTGAATTCACTGAGCTCCTGAGAGCGACCCATTCTTTCACAAATGTTTGAAGAAGCAGTCTGCATGCCTAGGTGTTTGATTTTATAAAACTGTGGCCATGGATGCGATTGGAACACCTGAATCCAATGATTTGGAGGGCTGGCCCAATTGTTTTGTCTTTCATTTCTATTTTAACCTGAAAGGGTTGTTTTACAAGGTGAGGGTTTACATATACTTTAAGCATGAACAAATCCAGGATTTTAATAAAAAATGCATCTGCCAAAAAACAGACAAGTCTGAATGGGTCTTGAAGGAAATGAAATACATGTGATTGTATCTCCACCAGGCAACTAACATGTTCAAAAAGATCAGAACCTACAGTATTTTTTATGAAAGGTTTAATGCGACATACAGTGGATATAAAAAGTCTACACACCCGTTAAAATGTCAGGTTTCTGTGATGTAAAAACATGACAAAGATAAATCATTTCAGAACTTTATCCACCTTTGATGTAACCTATAAACTGTACAACCCAGTTGAACAACAAAACTGAAATCTTTTACGTGGAGGGAAGTAAAAAATAAAAAAAATAAAATATTACGGTTGCTTTAGTGTGCACACCCTTAAACTAATACTTTGTTGAAGCACCTTTTGATTTTATTACACAGTCTTTTTGGGTAAGAGTCTATCAGCATGACTTGGCAAGATTTGCCCACTCTTCCTTGCAAAAGCACTCCAAATCTGTCAGATTGCAGATTGCGAGGGCATCTCCTGTGCACAGCCCTCTTCAGATCACCCCACAGATTTTCGATCAGATTCAGGTCTGGGCTCTGGCTGGGCCATTCCAAATCTTTAATCTTCTTCTGGTGAAGTCATTCCTTTGCTGATATGGATGTATGCTTTGGGTCGTTGTCATGCTGAAAGATGAAGTTCCTTTTCTTGTTCAGCTTTCTAGCAGAAGCCTGAAGGTTTTGTACCAAAATTGACTGGAACTTGGAACTGTTCATAAAATTCCCTCTACCTTGACCAAGGCCATGGTTCCAGCTGAAGAAAAATAGCCCCAAAGCATGATGTTGCCACCACCATGCTTCACTGTGGGTATGGTGTGCTTTTGGTGACAAGCAGTGTTTTTGTGCCAAACATATCTTTTGGAATTATGGCCAAAAAGTTCAACCTTGCTTTCATCAGACCATAACACATTTTCCCACATGCTTCTGGGAGACTTCAGATGTGTTTTTGCAAAATTTAGCTGGGCTTGGATGTTTTTCTTCATAAGAAAAGGCTTTCGTCTTGCCACTCTATCCCATAGCGCAGACATATGAAGAATATTGGAGATTGTTGTCACATGTACCACATAGCCAGTACTTGCCAGATATTCCTGCAGCTCCTTTAACCACTAGCCCACAGGGCACTTATACCCCCTTCTGGCCCAGGCCAATTTCCAGCTTTCAGCGTTGTCGCACTTTGAATGACAATTGCACAGTCAAACACTGTACCCATATGAAATTTTTATCATTTTTTTGTGACAGATAGAGCTTTATTTTGGTGGTATTTAATCAACTCTGGGTTTTTTATTTTTTCTTAAACCAAAAACCACTGAAAATTTTGAAAAAAAGTTTGTTTTTTTTATAAAATTTTGTAAATAAGCGATTTTTCTCCTTCACTGATGTGTGCTAATGAGGCTGCACTGATGGACACTGATAGGTGGCACTGAAGAGGAGGCACTGATGGGCATTGACAGGCATCACTGATGGGCACTGACTGGCACTAACAGGCGGCACTGATTGGCAGCACTGATTGGCATTGACAGGTGACACTGACTGGCACTGATGGGTGATCCTGAAAGGCAGCTCAGATGGGCACTATGTGGCACTGATGTGCACTGGTAGGCAATATGTGGCACTGATGGGCACTGACACAAGGCACTGATGAGCACTGATATAAGGCACTGATGGACACTGACAGGTGGCACTTCTGGGGCTACACTGATCATCAGGGCACACTGATCATCAGTGCCCTGATGATCAGTGTACATGTCCCCTCCGCGGAAAGCAGATTACCGGCTCTCCTCTCCAGATAACCAGCATTTCCCTGTTACATGTGATCAGCTGTGATTGGACACAGCTGATCACATGACCGAGCCGACATCTTTGGCTCTTTCCGTGATCGGCTGTGTCCGAGGGACACAGCGCACCGCCGATCGCCACGGTGCGCACTCCCTGAGCCGCGCATGTGTGGTGAGAATGTGACATCATATGACATCCTCCCAGAACGAGAGAACCACCTTGCGCCCGCCATATTACTATATGGTGGGCGGGAGGTGGTTAATGTTGCTGTAGGCCTCTTGACAGGCTTCCAGACCAGTTTTCTCCTGGTCTTTTCATCAATTTTGGAGGAACGTCCAGTTCTCGGTAATGTCACTGTTGCGCCATACTTTCTCCACTTGATGATGACTGTCTCCACTGTGTTCCATGGTATATCTAACACCTTGGAAATTCTTTTGTACCCTTCTCCAACTGATACCTTTAAACAATGAGATCCCTCTGATGCTTTGGAAGCTCTCTATGGTTTACTGTAGGATGCGACTAAGAAAATGTCAGGAAAGACCTACTAGAACAGCTGAACTTTATTTGGGGTTAAACAGAGGCGCTTTAAAATGATGGCAGGTCTGTACGGACTCCTATTTAGCAGGATTTTGAATGTGATTGCTTAATTCTGAACACAGCTACATCTCCAGTTATAAGAGGGTGTGCACACTTATGCAACCACATTATTTTAGTTTTTAGGTTTACTTCTCCTCCCCTAAAAGATTTCTTTTTTTTTTTCAATTGAGTTGTACAGTTTATAGGTCACATTAAAAAGGTGGAAAAAAAGTTCTGAAATGATTTATCTTTGTCTCATTTTTTATATCACAGAAACCTAACATTTTAACAGGGGTGTGTAGACTTTTATATCCACTGTACATGTCTAGCTAGATATACTGCCAAGATATAGAGCTGTAGTTCCAGTAATTTTGTATCATAGACAATATTATCAAAAGAACTCCCTAAGACCCAACCAAAATAGTTTTATTTTCCATGAATGGAGTAATAGCCCACAATTTTGTAAACAGCTATAGCAAAAAAAATGACAAACTAAGAAACGACAGATGATTTCATTAAATAAGGTCAGATAAGTCATTTTTACCCATCTCTTTGTCTATCCACTTCCCCACTTACAATACAGCTCTGTCAAAGCTGTAGCTATTTCAGAACACAGAAGGCAACATGTCTGCTGCTTAGAATGCCACATATCCTTTAAACAACTCAGTGGGTGTAAAGCAGCAACAAAAACACATGTCAAGAGGGATATAAAAAAAAAATTGTCTGGTCTGATGAAAACCATGTATTTGCAGGATGTGCAAATACAAATTGCAAGGACAAATTTAGGAAATAAACCAGTTAAACCTAAAATTGCAGTTAAACTTATTAGGTGGCTCTGGATAGCAGGTCCTTAAAAAAGGACATGCATCCTTAATTTCTGTAATGTCCTAAGAACTTTAACCCCTTCCTGCCTAAATGGTAAAACAAAATGTAAATGGCTAAGCACAATATTGCAACTTTGACTTGTTAATAAAACTGTACATATCATCCAAACTACTTTGTCCTGAAAAAACAAGGTATAATCCACCTCAATACACAAATTGGGCTTTCATTTGGTGGTAAAATGGTAATGGATATCGCCTGGTATCCTTTGTTTTGTTATCATCAAAAGAAAACTGTCCCAAAAGAGTGTGACAAAAAAAATACTATACCTACCACCAAAGAACAACCCAAAATAAAATTCTCTTGCTACCAACGATCGCAGTGATACCACACGTGTGTTAGTTGTATGTACAATGGTGCACATTTTGTTTTTTGGGTTTTCTTTTTTTGGGGGGGTTAATACTACCTAAAACACACTAAACACTGATACCAACTTAAAAAATGTTTTTGTTTTTTTTGTATTTAAAAAGTCCTTATTTCCAAAGCTCACAACCAGGAGAGTTTATGATGTAAAGTGTGACCCAAGCTTATATGGTTGTACTTGGGCTCCCCTCCAGGTAACATTGCTGGTGGAAAATAAGAAAGGAAGGTGCACCACAATAGAGCACAGTGGGCTCCATTCACAGAGCTGTATCTTACTTCATCAGAGTATGCGGTAAGATACCGCAAACCTATTAAAATACAGCATGAGTTATTTTATGAAGTGATGTGGTACTTTAGTAGTTAAAAACCATGCAGTAATTTAACAACAGTATAAAATACAGAGCAGGGAGGGGGGAGGGAGCGAGAGAGGGAAGGAGGGGGGAGGGAGCGAGCAAGAGAGGGAAAGAGAGAGATAGGAGGGGGAAGAGAGGAGGAGGAGGAGGGGGAAGAGAGGAGGAGGAGGAGGGAGGAGGAGGAGGGGGGGGGAAGAGAGGAGGAGGAGGGGGGGGGGGAAGAGAGGAGGGAGGAGGAGGGGGGGGGGGAAGAGAGGAGGAGGAGGGGGGGGAAGAGAGGAGGAGGGGGAAGAGGAGGAGGAGGGGGAAGAGGAGGAGGAGGGGGAAGAGAGCAGGGGGGGGGAAGAGAGGAGGAGGAGGAGGGGGGGGGGAAGAGAGGAGGAGGAGGAGGGGGGGGAAGAGGAGGAGGAGGAGGAGGAGGGGGGGGAAGAGAGGAGGAGGAGGAGGAGGGGAGGGGGGGGAAGAGAGGAGGAGGAGGAGGAGGGGGGGGGGGAAGAGAGGAGGAGGAGGAGGAGGGGGGGGGGGAAGAGAGGAGGAGGAGGAGAGGAGGAGGAAGGAGGAGGAGGAGGGGGAAGAGAGGAGGAGGAGGAGGAGGAGGAGGAAGAGAGGAGGAGGGAGGAGGAGGAGGAGGAGGAGGAGGAGGAGGAGGAGGAAGAGGAGGAGGAGGGGGAAGAGGAGGAGGAGGAGGAGGAGGGGGAGGAGGGGGAAGAGAGGAGGAGGGAGGGGGAAGAGAGGAGGAGGAGGAGGAGGAGGAGGAGGGGGAAGAGAGGAGGAGGAGGAGGAGGGGGAGGAGGGGGAGAGAGGAGGAGGAGGAGGAGGAGGAGGAGGGGGAAGAGAGGAGGGGAGGGGAGGGGGAGGGAGTTAGGTGGAAGGAGTATGAGAGGGTGTGGAGGAGG
>NW_028321345.1:0-51071 GCF_062004578.1 Staurois parvus | reverse complement strand
CCCAAGTTTGGTTTGGGGTAGGTTCAGCAAACTTTATCAAAGTTAGAGTGCCAAATCTACAACTCTACTGAAGTCAATGGGGGTTGATTTTACTAATGCTTAAAGTGAAACATTAAAATAGTAAAATCCCATTAAATAACAGTGAACAGTGAAAAATATGAAGTAGCACATGTATGCGATGTATGCAACCTACTATAGCAAAACCGACATTTACAAAGAAAAAGAGTGTCAGCCAGGAAAAGTGATGCTGTGGGGGCCGAGGTGAATACAGTATGTGGTCTTTCCTTCTGAAGCAAAGCATCTCATCCCCAAGTCTTCCCCACAACCTTGGCCCCTTTGTTGTGGGGTCTGTGGGTGGGGCTTTATCATCAAAATTACCAAGCCTAATGTACAAACTATCCTGAACTAGCAATCCTGACATTTCCCTTAACAAAAGTGTGCAATACTACACAGAAAATGGCTGATTCATTAAAAATATAACCTTTATTAATTGTTTTCAAAGTATGGTCTTAACTGTAAAGATCAAACACCTGTAGAGTGAGACGAGCGTATTCTTATTCAAACTATTTCTTTTGTGCAATTATTTCCCCATAGTTATAATTGTCTCATCCAGCATAGAACTTTGCAATGTGCTAAATATACAGCTCACTATGCACCATTACTATATATGGATGAGGCTATGGTAGAACAAATCATTTTAGATCACATGCCTGTAGGGTATAACGTCTGTATATTGAACTGTGCTGTAACAAGCCCTCCAACCCTAGGGGACATGCAGAGCAAATATATCAACTTTACAGCCACACTGCATAAAAGCTGGTAAAAATCCTCTATCGTGTCTCTAGAAGAAGAATTTCTTATTCCTAAATCCCTTTGAGATTTTTTTTTTTTAATCTTTTGTGGGGGGGGGGGGGGGCAATATCTTGGTTGTAGTCTACACTGATGTAGTGCGCATCATTTGTTTAAACAGATAGGGCTTTAGTTTAGTAGAAGATTTAGATATATAATTTTATTTTCTTTGTTTTATAGGAAATAAGTGGTAGAACAAAACAATACTCTGTAGATACTCTGAAGAATGCTGTTTGCACAATTACCAGCGTAGATATAGTAGGCCTGTGTGCCCTTGTGTAAAACCAGCTCTATAGTTGCTGCTGAGACCTTAACAACTTTAAACATGACTTGCTAAAGACGTAAAGAACTTTGTTTAGCTAAATGTAAATCTTGGTACAACAACAGAAATCAACAAACCCAACGTGACCAATAAAGCAGTACATCATTTATTGAACCTTTCCTAAACTGAGGCATTTAATATAATGTTCTGAAGGCTGAGGATTTTAAATGCAGATCAGCTGCATACTTACTTCCATTCTGACCTGAGTAAAACTCACGATCTTTGGGTCTAGTACAAAAGGCAAGCGTAGGCTTCATCTTTTAAGACCTGAAATCCTCAAATTCTTTATTGATCACACAAAGCAAAGTGAAAAAAATCTAATAAAACTGTACCTAGCACACTTATGATTCCATCTCTCCATTACAGGTTTAACAAAGACTAAAAGCTGATCATAACCAAAAAAAAAAGGGACAAGTATTTTGCTTGTCCTTGAGTATTGTACTTTGCTTACTAATTTGGTTGCTGTGCAGTGCATTAGCACTGTCTTGTATTAGGTATGTTACATGACTTGACATATATGTTGAACACATCTTTTAATCTAGCTTTAAAATGTGTAGACATTTTTAAAAGATATATTTAAGAAATGGTCCAGCCAACAGTTAGCATTATCAAATGAAGTCTGCTGTATATACTGCCTATTTCTCAGCTGTTATACATTAGTTTTATCCTTAAGCAATCTGTACATTTCCAACTTCCTTATTAATTTCTGTGTTACTGGGACTGCTTTCCTATATCTGGGAGCATATGGAAGCAGGCACAGTCTAAATGTTACATAGATAGACCCCTTTCAAATGGCAATGCCTGCTGGACAGCCCTTTATACTTTGCCATGGTTGCAAAGCAGTGATTTCTGGTGTGGCAAAAATAATAAAGCATGTCACACTCAGCAGATGATTCCACCCGTAGAGGCAAATGGGGTAGCAACAGAAATGCAAAAGCACATCTAATAAACATAGTTGTGGTGCAGTGACGTGCAGAAGATGCCATAGGTGGGTCTCATAACTGTGTGCCAATAATCTCAGGTGATTTGCAGTGAGATTTGGTCATGCTTACTGTTCTCTTTGCTGAATAGGAATCTGTACCCATAGACCTGCAGAGCGAGTATATTCCTGCTTTTGTTTCATTCATTCAATTGATCTTTGCCAATTATCAGGGGCAGCTCTGACATAAAAAAGCAAAGATTTCTCCTCTACCAAAATTGCTCCCTCCACACAGACATACAAGAAATGTTAAGTCAGTATTTGGTAAAAGATCAGCTGCAGAAAGACCACATGTAATCCAGTTGAATAAATAAAACACATGAGCAACAGTGTACTTCCTGTTCTGTTAGTTGCTCCTGCTCAGGTGCTCACACACTGTAGTTAGTAGGAGACATTTTATTAGGTGCTCATAGCTGCCATTATACATGTTTCTGCCTTAGAACTACAACCAAAGAGAGCCAATAACACAGTTGTACCAGTATCTAAGTAGTGAGACCTCTAGAGGCCATACACAGCATATAACATATTGCTACATTCTTTCTCTTTTAAATAAAAGAACAATGAAATATAACAAACACAAAATGGTGAAGTAGAACATAGCTATAAGTTAAATATAATCCTTGAGGTGAGCCGGCTTTCTGATTGTTCTGCCAGCTCACGTAACATATGAGGTTTCTTCACAGAAATCTTGGTGTTCTTCTGATTCTGGCAGTCCATTTTCTGGGACTGTCTCTCTCTGCCTAGAGACCTCCCTATGCTCCTCAGCAGTCCCTGTTTCTTTGTTGCTGGTATTCATAGTCTCATCGCTTTAAGTGTCCATATACTGTTCCCAGGGCCCTGTATCATCTCCTTCTTGTGTTTTTCTCAGATGTCTCCGATTTCTCCTCCATCTTCTTCCTTCCTCTGTTATAATTTCATAGGACCGTGGTCCCAATTTCTGTACAACCTTCGCTTTTTTCCAGTGTCTCCATGTCTGTGAGAGATTGGAAGAAGTGACATCCAGTCTCTGAGGGGGTTTCAGGCCACTCTCCATAGTGCAGTCTGATAGGGACTCTGTACTTACAGTTGCTGATTCTCTGTACAGTTCTAGTGTCACACAATCTGTATTTGTAGACAGAAGACTTGCTATTCAGAGGTCCAGTGCCCAGCTGCCACCATGTTCTGTTAGTTGCTCCTGCTCAGGTGCTCACACACTGTAGTTAGTAGGAGACATTTTATTAGGTGCTCCTAGCTTCCATTATACATGTGTCTGCCTAAGAACTACAACCAAAGAGAGCCAATAACACAGTTGTACCAGTATCTAAGTAGTGAGACCTCTAGAGGCCATACACAGCATATAACATATTGCTACACTTCCAACAAAAAATGTGTGTGTAGTAATATACAAAAGTAGCTGCTGCCCAAATAATATGAAATGAACACATACTATGTGACAAATATAAAGTAAGAGCTGTGTTCACCCAACTATTTGTTATAACAATTAAATACAACACATGAGTGCAAACAGGTACAATCCTATACAATACAGGTTGGCCACTGTATATTATGAGTGTGATCTTTTTGTTTTATCTATGGTTTTAATAAACAGAGATACGCTATGAAGAATGTTTATTTTTGATTTCCTCTTGTTTATGGGCAATGAGAACCTGTTAGTATTGGTCCCTGACATATTGGTTTACACAGCGGGGCTGTGACATAGCGCATATTGACCTATCTTAGTGTAAGCTCAGGGAGCCAACATCTTTTAGTGAGTTCAGTCCCAGGAGGGGACAGGAGTAATTAAACACAGATTGGAGAGTTGGAGTGGATTTGCACAACTCACATATTGACATTTTTATGGCTCTCACCACTTTACATTGGTCTGTATTAGCACTTTAATTAGTTTAAATAGAATTATTTTTGCACAATATAGGACTGTACCTGTTTGTACTCATTTGTTGTATTTTAAGTGATACTAAATCTAAAAACATTTTTTTTACCTTAATGCATTTCTTGCATTAAGGTTAAAAAATGTTTTCTATTTCTCTGCCCTGTCCCCCCCTTTCCTGTGTAAAGGGGAAGACAGGGGAGAATAGATTCAGCACAGTGCATGGCTGCATCTATTCTCCTCATTCTTCCTCCTGACACAGCACATGAGCAGCAGCAGGAGCCATTGGCTCCTGCGGCTGTCAAATAAATGAAGTGAGGAGGAAGTGGGGGAGTCCTGCTGCGTGAGTCTGTGGAGCGCAGCTCCATAGACACGCAGCTCGGGAATGAGCAGACACCAGGGTTTATTTACTGAAGCTGGAGAATGCAAAATCAGGTTCACTTCTGCATAGTAAGCAATTAG
Organism: Staurois parvus; assembly: GCF_062004578.1. Lineage (NCBI taxonomy): Eukaryota > Metazoa > Chordata > Amphibia > Anura > Ranidae > Staurois > Staurois parvus. Next base: position 46,592 of record NW_028321345.1, on the reverse strand, counting down.
CTTACTTTTATTGCCAAAGCTTTATGAACAAGCTGAGGTTAGAAGCTGATTGGTTTCAATGCAGAAGTGAGCCTGATTTTACACTCTCCAGCTTTAGCAAATAAACCCCACTGTGTGCCTCTATAGCAAATGGCTTGCTATGGGAACACACTAAAAAAAAGAGGAGCCAAGATTGCTGTCAGAGAACCCAATACATATACATGATTTTGCATTTCCGGGTAGGAGGCCGCAGCTGTCAATCACCGGGTCCCGGCCGGTGATTACTTGCCTGCTCCCGGTGCATGCCGAGCAACTCCGACAGGGAGGAGAACTGTTTGTATACAACACAGTTCTCCTCCCTGTCAGCTCCTGCTTACAGTGAAGCACAGGGACACAGCCCAATGTAAAACAGCACACAGTTAACCCTTTGATCACCTCTCATGTTAACCCCTTCCTGCCCAGTGCCATTCATACAGTGTCAGTGCTTTTTTTTAGCACTGATCACTGTATTTGTGTCACTCAGAATGTCAATGACACCAAGTCAGTTCCCCCCCAGTGTCAGAATGCCCACCGCAGTCCTGCTAAAAGTCGCTGATCGCCGCCATTACTAGTAAAAATTAATAAAAAAACAAAAAAATTCCAGTATCTATAATGGCATTTGTAAACGCTATAACTTTCAACTAATTAATTTATATGTATTGGGATTTTTTTTTAGCAAAGACATGTCGCACAATACATTTTGGCCTAAATTTATGACAAAATTTAATTTTTTTCATTTTTTTACTGGACATGTTTAATAGCAAAAAAGCAAAAATATTGTTTTTTTCTCAAAATTGTCGGTATTTTTATTATATTGCGCAAAAAATAAAATTGCACAGATGATCCAATTACACAGAAAGAAAGCACAATTCATAGGAAAAAAAGGACGTAAATTTCATTTGGGTGCAGTGTTGCATGACCACGCAATTGTCACTTAAGGTAACGCAGCGTTGTAACGCAAAAAAATGGCCTGGTCAAAAAGGGGGGTAAATCCTCTGGAGGGAAATAAAAATTGACTTTAGTAACACTTTAATTCTTATAAAAAATACCTGGACAAGCACAGCTCTTACTTTATACTTGTCACTATACTGATAACAGGACCTTTGCTCTCTGCATGTCTATACAGGTGCAGCTTCCAAAGTCCTCTTTAAACATTTCCAGTAAAAAAAAAATAAATAAAAATTTGGGCATAAATTTAGGCCAAAATGTATTCTGCAACATGTCTTTGCTAAAAAAAATCCAAATACGTGTAAATTAATTGGTTTACGTGAATGTTATAGCGTGTACAAATGGCGGTATATATACTGGGATTTATTTTTTTTTTACTAGTAATTGTGGCAAGCAGCAACTTATAGCGGGACTGCGGTGGGCATTCTGACACTGAGAGGAACTGACTTGGTGTCACTGACATCCCCAGTGACATCAATACAATGATCAATGCTAATAAAAAGCACTGACACTGTACTAATGGCACTGGGTAGGAAGAGGTTAAAATGAGGGGCGATGAAAGGGTTAACTGTGTGCTGTTTCACATTATGTGCTGTGTGTGTGCTTCAATGTAAGCACACTGCTTTGTATGCCCCTACTATGCAGAGCCATACAAAGCAGTTTGCAGGAGCTGACAGGGGAGAGAACTGTATTGTTTACATACAGTTCTCTCCCCCTGTTTGTATTACTCGGCAATCACCGGGTGCCGGCAAGTAATCACCGGGCAGAATCTGGTGATTGACAGCCGAGGCCACGAATGGTGGTGCGCATCCGCCCACTACCTGGAACTGCAGAATCATGTATACATATAATTTTGTGCACCCATACCGTCCTGTAGCAGTAGGGCGGACGGCAAGCGGTTAGGCAACAAGGATGTGTGTTGTTCCTCTCAGTATGCTATTTTAGTGTCAGCAGTTTTGGTAGTCAAAAACACACAACTGTTACCTTTTATCACTCGTGTACAGTACTCTTGCCTAATGGCCAAGGTCTACTGTTTGCAAATCTGTGACTACTTTCATTAACCAATTGCACTTTGAGCAGAAAAATGTTCATATAGCATATTTAGTATGGCATAAAATATGTTTATTCCAATAGGATTATTCATGCAGAAACTGTCCTTCTGTTACAGGCTTCCTAATTTAGTTATGGTACAACTTGCTATCTCTTATACTTTGGGAAATCAACTACAGCCATTTTTCAAATACTGTACTTTGTAAGATTAACAGTACAATTGGAATACCCACTAATTTCCTGACTTGAGTTTTTTATTACTGCACATACCATAGTACTGATAGTAACTTCTATGTTAAAAGTAGAAACTTATCAATCATTTGTATGAGAGTCATGGTATTACCTTCTGGAAATCATAGTATAACTTCATAAAAATTGACTTGTGCCTAAGAGTCTGGCACACCTCTTACCACAGAAACAAACAGCTAAATACACAGATAAAATACAAATGTGTAACTGCATTATCATTCAGAAGATTTGCTCTTGTGGTTCACACATAGTCGGGAAGATCACACTATTATTTTCTGTTCACACTATTTCCTTTAGAGCTCCTTGGGTCACCTACCTGCTTGCTGAACAGACGTAATGCTGATCCAATTTCCAAGTAGCAGACTAGAGGTGAAGAGGGGACACTAGAAACTTCAAAGCTGAAACAGGAAACAGAGGTGTCATCTGTTTCATTATGATAGGTGGCAGGCATGTATAATTTTAAATGGAATTATAAATCCATTCTGTGATTTTCCATGTTAGTTCACAAATATGTATTTCAACTACTTATCTACCCATAAGCCTGAAGTTCTGCTTTATGTATAGTAACAAGCTTGCTGAAGCTTCTCTTGATAGAGGGTCTATAAAGGTACAGAACTGTCTATTCCTACTAAGCATATATTTTATGTTATTTCCTTAATGTTTACTTCAAAGTAATTATTGATGGGATCTTCCGTATTACATACTTGATGTTCTATATTTCAATGGCTCCTTCTAGTGGTTGTCTATGCAATATATTTGGTCAGAATGTTTCCTGAACAACTGTTGAGCTCTATAAAACCTCACAGAGAGTTGCTGTTTTCACCAAGAGAGATTTCAGAGGGTTACATAGTTACATAGTCTGGCTGAGAAAAGACAAAAGTCCATCCAGTTCAACCATAGGAAAAAAAAAAGTTATAATCCTACACCCACATTTCATCCAGAGGAAGGCAAAAAAACCAGCAAAGCATGATCCAATTTGCACCTGCTGGGAAAAAAAATCCTTCCTGATCCCCCGAGAGGCAATCGGATATTCCCTGGATCAACTTTATCTATAAATGTTAGTATCCAGTTATATTCTGTGTATCTCATCAGGGACTCATCCACTGTCAGAATATATACTGATCAGCACTGTAACCTGGTCAAAGAAAAATTGTCCAACAGGCCAGTCTGAAATCAGTCTATCATTCAATCAACTTCTCTGAAACAGGAACGGCCATAGATGGGTCAAAATACGGCCAATTCCTGGTGAAATGGCTGCATTTTGATCCATCTACGGCCAACTTGAACTCCAACAGTATGTCTATTGTAGTTCTCAACTCTACCATTACATGGAACAATAATAGGAGAAAATAAAGGTCATAAAGTAGAGAACACCACTTCTAAAATGCATAGTCACAACCAGACTTCACTTCCAAATTGCATTTAATACTTTGAAGTACCTCCTCCTCATGTATCTTTTCCCATTTTTGATTTATTTCCTAACTGTTCACAAAATGTTTAAGCTTTAACAGAAGACAGACATTGCTGCCTGTATTATAAGCAACATTTTGTTTTATAAAATGTTTTCATCTTATATTTTTGCTTTTTGCATCTAGGTGCTGCAGGGCTTCCCCAGCTTCTTTTAGCTACATCCAGTGTACATGCATTTCATCAGCTGCACATCATTGTTCAGGACTGGCTTCCCAACAGTGACAATGGTAGACCATACCTGTGCAATATGTGTGGGAACAGCAATTGTAATTTCTGCTAGGAGGCACATGTGCAAGGGTGACAACCAGGGGCGGACTGACCATTCAAGTACTTGGGCACTACCCGAGGGCCCAGGGTCAGTAGGGGGCCCCATGAAATGCCCCTGGTACCTTTTATAGGCTTTTTTGGGTGTGCTTTGAGTGTGGGCAAGGACACAGGGGCCCCATGATCCCCTATTGCCCGGGGGCCCCATGAGCTGTCAGTCCTCCCCTGGTGACAACTCAGTAGTACAATTGGGAGACAATTATCCCATAACATGAATTTTGTATACATGAACCTTATTGTCAGGTATTCTTTTAAAGAAAGCTGCATATTTAAAGAGTAACTGCACTTTTGTTGGGAAACAACATTCCACTGTGAGTGATATATGAACATTACAAGGATTTTAACAAACTTTGTTGTAGATTCCTACCTTTTGTTGTTCTGAAGAAGTAGATGTTTATTTTTCTGTATCCATGTTCAGAGTGAATCTTTATAGGAGCTGTTTTATAATTATCAATCAGCTGCTGAACCTGCATGGCTCTAATAAAGAAATTGGCAAGGTCTGCATCCCTTAGATGTGATTTCCCTTTACAGGTATCTCACCAAAAATTAAATTTTTGTTGCAGGGGATGCCCAAAGCTGCCATGTATCTTAGTGCATACTTCTAGGAAAATCAGTAAGCTTGTCACTCAAGTGGGAAATTACATTTTCAGGGGACGTTCTGTACACCATTTGTGTACAGACCACCTTCAATTAGCCATATTACATTGCATTTTACAGAAAATTACAGTGCTGCAGATTGAAAAGAAAAGGCATGTAATAAAAATTAAAAATGTCAATCACAAATAAAAATTTTCAATTACAAAATGACTTGAGTCACAATTCTATATGCTATGTTGTTTTTATTTATTTGCTGTTTTTTGTTTTCCCACGAAAGTGAAGTTACCCTTTAATTGATTGAAAATTACTTTTGAAAATACAATAATATGTTGAGACTTATATGAGATATTAGTTTATTTAATTTGGATCTACTTTAGGTTATTTATTCTGCAGTTGAAGAATTGGTAGGACTTTAGGAATGCTCTCATGAATGCATAGTGTGCAGGATGACAGGAATGGGCCCTGGACAAGAGATATGAGACCCCATTTTTTGGTTTGTGGTCCCTTTAAGGGGGGTAAAAAAAAGCAGAGTTTATAGTCAAGGATTCTCACCCATGCAGGATGTGGGGTTCTGTGGTGATCCAGCAAAAGAGGAAAACTGACTTCCTAGGGTCATAAAGTCCAGATATGGGACCCAGAATTCAGAGGCTTGGAGAGATTTTGGGTGGGAAAGAGCCTCCAATCCTGACTACAAGAGCAGGCAGAAAAGAGCAAGAAGCATTCAGCAGGTGAGGTCTAGAGTGGAGCAGGACACAGCTGTGCGAGGACTGTGAGAATAATATGCTGTCTGTACACATTGCTGAACTTTGTAGACCTCTCCTTTGTGACCCTTGGACCAGGTGGGAACTTTAAATCCTGTATGGAACAAGGTTTATGCTGGCAGTAAGCCACATCTTTGCTTTTGAGCCACAGGTGTATGGACTATTTGTTTTGTTTATGATGTAGGAAGCTACTTTGTTTTGCCTGTTTTTAATGAATAAAGACCATTTGCATTTACCATACAGCTGGCTGGTGATCCCAGGCTCCTATATATTACAATAGATACATCATCATAGCTATTGTTCCTATCTGAACCATGGCGAAAGTTAAATTCTGCTTTGAAAGCAGCCTCCCTTGCAGACTTTCATATCTCACCAAACACATAAGTTATTTCCTTAGTTAAGATTCCAAACTGCTGCCACAATTTTTGTCTACTTACACTCTGCATTACCAGCAATATATTCTGAGATACTTTCATCAGATCAGGTAATTGACTCCTTTTGTATAAATGGAGATACCATACAGTTTCAGAAAGGGGGCAAATAAGGATAGTTGACTTGTCTGTAAAATCCTTTTCTTGGAGTATAGTACAGGACACAAAACATATAACACATTCCACTCATAGTTTTAGCAAGCAGTCAGTGGAAAGGGTGGCCTGTATCTTGCACTCACAAAGTCCACAAATAAGCAGTGCTAATATTTACTGATATTCTCATATACTGTACAGTAACAACCTCTTGTAAATATCTTCAGAAAGGGGGCAAATAAGGATTGTTGATTTGTCTGTAAAATCCTTTTTTTGGAGTATAGTACAGGATACAAAACATATAACAACTTGCATTAATTTTTTTTTAGCAAGCAATAAGCAGAAAATGCCTGAGAGAGGAGAGGGTGGCCTGTGTCCTGTACTCACAATGTCCACAAATAAGCAGTGCTAATATTTACAGATATTCTCATACAGTATCAACTTCTTGTAAATATATATATATATATATATATATACACAAGGAGATAACAGCTAACGCTACCTGAAAAAACAGCTGCTAGAACACCAAAAGGCAACCAAAAAAACCTTCCAATGTAAATCTCAATAAGATAGGTGCAGTGCTAAAACAGGGTATACAACATTAATGCATATATAAATAATAAATAATAATAACGTGCAAGGTGATCATTAACATCCTAATCACATGAGTAAATATATATATATATATATATATATATATATATATATAAATAAAGTGCATAAATATATATAAAGTGCAAGGTAAAGTGTCACCTCATGGTGATGGTAATGGTGAAAAAATGTCCCAAGTAAATATTGTACGTGAGGATCTCATAAGATCACAATCAGCGTGTATGGGTATCTGATCTGGGGGTGACGGATGATGTGTCTGAACAAGCAAAGTGTGCCCTCACCAGAAGCGCGCTTTAAACACGCATTTGAGATTAATCCTGTCTCATCAGGTATAATCAGGTCATCTGCTCCCAGGTCAGGCCAGGTTCCTATACACCACTGGGTCCTTGAACAGGTGTCACAGCGTCTGGTCACATCTGTTTTAGACTCTCTGGGTCCCTTGGTATGTATCACTGCATTAGGTCACCTCTAAAATAGGCTCTGCGAATGACGGCACTCACAGGGAGAGCCCAATAAGGGACACCACATAGCGTGATACTGCATAAGGGATAGCTTTATTGCACAGAAAAACAGGTGTATAAAATAATAATAATAAGGACACTGACCATAAGTATTCAGGATGGCCACCAGCGGTGGCGTGAAGTCTAGATGCTGTAGCCCCTCTGACACGTTTCGTGCTATGCACTTACTCATAGAGTGCAGGCTTACAGCAAGAGACGTCAGTGCAGGTCTATTTATTTTGAAAAATGGCACTCGTGCTTAGCGCACCCGCCATTTTGCCGACTATCGGCGCATGCGAAGTGCATTTTGCCATGGACCACAAGGACAATTGCATATCTCCCTGTCCTCGGCAAGTGCGCGCGCACCGCGGCGCCATTTTGTTGGCAACCAGTTTACCAGACAATGCAGATCATTAAGAATCGTAAAGGTAAAGTGTAAAACATGCCGGATGACATATCCTGGTTGAGTCATACGGGGAAAGGGGATTATATGAGAGTCCCTTATTCATATACCCCTAATGAATACATTCAGTACCGCAAACAATGAATTAAATGCGGAATCCACCCATTATACATATGTATGAATGGGCAAAGATACCTCAAACAAGAATTGAAAGACTCTTGGCTGGCTACAAAAAGCGTTTCCAAGCTGTGATACTTGCCAAAGGGGGCAGTACAAGATATTAACTCTGCAGGGTGCCCAAACTTTTGCAGACGCCATTTTTTTGTTTTCTGTTATTTTGAAAGTGTAAATGATGGAAATAAAATCTAACTTTTGTTGACATATTATAAGAATGTCTAATCTGTAATTTAATGCCTTTTGGAGATTTTTCCATCTTTCCTTGGCTTCTTTATGCACATTAATACAAATTTTTAGCTGGGGTGCCCAAACTTTCGATCCCCACTGTATATATAAAAAATCATAACACTTAAAACGATGACAAAAATTATACAACGATGACAAAAAATTGTATATGAGTTCAATATGACACAGAAACCGGTATAATCAAACTCCATAGCATGATACCGGATAAATGGATGAAAATCACATGAAACTGTATAAATGTGTCAAATAAAATCCGTAAATTTGCATCAAAAAAATTTAAATTGCATCAAAAAAAATTAAATAAAAGCTATAAAAGCCATAAAAAGCTATAAGACTCCTAAAATCTTATAATCCTATAAATATCAGTAAAATAATCTAGCTATTGTCTATAAAGCAGTTTATATCAAAGTCAATATTGAGCCCATTGGGGTGTAGGGAGCCCAATTCATAAATCCATTTAGATTCTAGTTGTGAAACTGCTCTTTTCTTGTTTGACCCCCCAAATGAGCATTAATAATACCTATGCCCATAAAGTATCAGTGAATTCAAGCATGGTACCATGATAGGTTGCCACCTGTGCAATAAGTCCATCTGTGAAATTTCCTTGCTACTAAATATTCCACGGTCAGCTGTTAGTGGTATTATAACAAAATGGAAGCACATGGGACCAATAGCAACTCAGCCACAAAGTGGTAGACCACGTAAAATGACATGGCGAGATCAGCTCATGCTGCACGTGCGCAGAAGTCACCAACTGTCTGCAGCTAAAGACCTCCAGACTTCGTGTGGCCTTCAGATTAGCACAACAACAGTACGTAGAGAGATTTGTGGAATGGGTTTCCATGGCCGAGCAGCTGCATCCAAGCCTTACATCACCAAGTGCAATGCAAAGTGTTGGTTGCAGTGGTGTAAAGCATGCCGCCACTGGACTCTAGAGCAGTGGAGACATGTTCTCTGGAATGATGAATCACGCTTCTCTCTCTGGCAATCTGATGGACGTGTCTTAGTTTGGCAGTTGCCTGGAGAACGGTACTTGCCTGACTGCATTCTGCCAAGTGTAAAGTTTGGTGGAGGGGGATTATGGTGTGAGGTTGTTTTTCAGGTATTGGGTTTGCCCCCTTAGTTCCAGTGAAGGGAACTCTTAAGGTGTCAGCATACCAAGGCATTTTTGACAATTTAATGCTCCCAACTTTGTGGGGATGGTTTGGGGATAGCCCCTTCCTGTTCCAACATGACTGCGCACTAGTGCACAAAGCAAGGTCCATGAAGACATGTGTTAGCAACCGCCAGGCGGTACCTCTACCAGCCCACAGGACAGGATTCCCCAGAGCGCGGAGTCTAAGCCCCAGCCTGCTTATTCACCAGGGCCCCTGATAGTGGGGATGGACTTGGAGCAGACTGGAACCAGGTCGCGGCCCCTGAGTACACCCGTCTGCGGTAGAGGAATCCGCCGGGGGTCTGTGCAGGTGGAGAGCCTGACGTGAAGAGGCAGAAGGCGGAAGCAGGGATGGCTGGATCCATGCCGGATGGGTGGATGAATGGATGAGCGTGGTGAAACGGGCCAGGTCGGTAACAGAAGGGTCAGCGTAGTACAAGGCAGCAGGCAGAAGAATAGTCAGGTCACTCGCCGGGGTCGGTACCAGTAGTTCAGATCAGGTAAGGATATCCAAAAGAGAGGTCAAACTTAGCCAGGGGTCAGAGCAGGAGAAGTCAACAGAGGTCAGGTCCAGGCAGGTCAGTAACGAATCTCAAACAACAGGAATACAGTAACACAGGAATAAGACCATACGGCAATGAGTGTAGGTGCAGGGCAGGTTTAAAGAATGCGCCCTGCCCTTGGTGCCAGGCGAGCGGCCGCGATCGCGAGTGCGCATGCGCGGCCACCGCCGTCCCAGTCCTGGTGTCCGCCGGCTAGAATGGATCAGCACTCTGCGCATGCGCGGAGCCATTCGTTGCCGCGATCCCTGACATTGCCCCCCCCCTACGGGCATCCTCCAAATGCCCAACCGATCTCTCCCCCGTGGGTGGCTACGATAGAACATGTATAAGCAAGTTTGGGGTGAAGGAACTTGACTGGCCTGCACAAAGTCCTGACCTCTTCTTGTCTATATGCTGCAGCTGTAGCTGTTGAATGAACTCTTGTCAGTCATCCCTGAAGTTGCTTGCTCTGAAGCAGCAGAGATAGTGAAATGGCCCTTATTTTGAGACAGCTGATGGATCCCTAGGACACCTCCCTAGCCTGAAAGGCTGGCATCCATTGTGAGAACCATCCAGGTTAATGAGGGCCATCGTGAGGCCAAGTACTCTTCTGCAAAATTGAAAGCTTTTAGGAGCACAGGTGCCAGGGATCCCGGTCTTCGCTGCGGTGCGCGAGTCTGCGCATGCGCGGATCGCCCAGGCACATCAGCGTGCGGGCATTGGGACCTGGGTGTCCACAGCAGCAATTACGGCTGCGCATGCGCACTCGCGCACGCGGGCATGTGCCTGGCACCAATGACGGTGCAGGGCGCGCTATTTAAACTGGCCAGGCAATGTCTTCATTGCCGCAAGGTATTGTTCCTGTTCCTGTAAGTGCGTTCCTTTTTGCCAACCCTGCCTGTTCTGATCTATGCTGACCTTCTCCTGCTCTAACCCCTGGCTCTTCCCTGACCATTCCTCTGCCTGACATTACTATTATTTGGACCCTCTGTTACTGAACCCGGCGTGTGACCTAACTACTCTTTGTCTGCTGCTTGGTACCGCACCTGTCCCCACTGTTACCGACCCGGCTACTCTGACCACGCTCACTCCTGGCAGTCATCCATCCATCCCGCTCGGACCTGGACCTGTCAGCCCCTTCACAGCAGGCTCATCCCGGGCACATACCCTCAGCGGGACCCCTCTACCATAGTTGGGTGCACCCAGGGGTCGCGACCTGGTTCCAGTCTTGCACCAAGTCCATCCCCACCATTAGGGGCTTTGGTGAAAAGGCAGACTGGGACTTAGACTCCGTGTCCTGGGGAATCCCGTTCTGTGGATCACTAGAGATCCCGTTGGGCGGAGTCTGACAGTACCTTGCGGCCATGACTGAGCCTGGAAGGGGAACCTCCCCTCTGGATGTCATCTGCCAACAGCTGGCGACCCTTACACAAGGAGTTAGGGCCCTACAGGAGGGTTATACGGAGTTGGATGGTCGCATGCAGACTTAGCCACACTGACCAGGGGGTCTGGGGAACCCATTGGGGAGACACCGGGGTTGTTACCCATTCTAGAACCCCGTGTCCCCACACCAGAACGTTTTTATGGGAACCGAAGTAGATTCAGGGCATTTCATAGCTCCTGTCAGCTATACTTTAACCTCCAGCCTCGGACATTTTTCTCAGAATCGGTGAGGGTCGGGTTCATCATTTCCCTACTGCAGGGCGAACCCCAAAACTGGGCCCACCGGCTCTTAGAGAACCGAGACCCACAGTTGGAATAGGTGACAGTATTTTTTGAGGCGATGGCACTCTTTTATGACGACCCCCAGCAAGCAGCGACGGCCGAAAGGGCCTTACATACACTGAGGCAGGGTCACCGAACAGTGGAGGACTATGCTGCCGAATTCAGGCATTGGCGTAGTGACACCCAATGGAATGAGGCGGCCCTGCACCACCAGTTCCGCATAGGGTTAGCTGAATCATTGAAGGACGAGTTGGCCCGAGTAGACATACCCAGTACTTTGGAGGCCTTAATAACCTTGACTATTCAAATTGACCGCTGGTTGCGGGAGCGCAGGCAGGAAAGGTCCAACCAAGAACAGAGGCCAACTGGAACACCTCCTCATGCTTTAAACCAGTCGCAGTTGCGGCGGGTCAACCAGAATCAGGAAGCTATGGATACACCAAGGCCCGGGTTATCAGGAAGGATACGGCAGACACTTACACCTGAGGAAGGCCAGAGGCGTCAGGTCAACCATCTTTGTCTCTATTCTGGGGAAGCCGGCCATGTGGTACGTACCTGTCCAGCCAAGAGGGGTAAGTGTTCCACTGTTTTTTCTACGGTCACTTCTAAAGGTATGGGCAACACCAGTTATCTAGCGGTACCTGTTTCACTTCAGCTGCCTGGGAGAACTGTGGTAACCACAGCAATTGTGGACTCTGGGGCATGTAGCTGCTTTATAGATTTGGACTTTGCAGCTCAGCAGCAGATTCCCCTACAAACAAAGGAGGTGGGATTGAATATTTTTCTAGCAGATGGGTCCCGTATTAGGTCAGGGGTAGTGGACCACGAAACCCCACCTATCCGTACTACAGTATCGACCCATCATCAGGAACTCCTTCGGTTGGACGCCATAGCATCCCCATTATTCCCAATTATCTTGGGGCTCCCTTGGCTACGAGCTTACAATCCCCAGGTGGACTGGAAGGCGGGATCTATCCATTTCCATTCAATCTATTGCCAGCAGCATTGCCTCCCTAGGACCTCCCCGGTTCCGCAGGCCTTGTTGTGTCTGGAGACAGATGCAGAGCTGGCTCAAGTCATTCCTTCAGCCTACCATAGCTTTTTAGATGTGTTTAGCAAGCGGGGGGCAGACACTCTTCCCCCGCACCAAGCTTATGACTGCCCAATTGATCTCCTCCCAGGGTCTGAAATCCCATTTGGGCGGTTATTTCCCTTATCCGAACGGGAGTTAGGAGTGCTAAAAGAATACATAGACGAAAACCTCCGTAAGGGGTTTATTAGACCCTCTACATCACCAGCCGGGGCGGGCATTTTCTTTGTGGAAAAGAAAGACAGGTCCCTACGGCCCTGCAGAGATTACCAGGACTTAAACAAGGTCACAGTCAAAAACCGCTACACGCTGCCACTAGTCCCCAAACTTTTTCAGAGGTTGAAGTCAGCCTCTGTCTTCACTAAACTAGACTTGGGAGGTGCCTATAATTTAGTCCGTATCAGAGAGGGGGATGAGTGGAAGACAGCATTCCGTACCAGATTCGGACACTTTGAATATCTGGTTATGCCCTTCGGCCTATGCAACTCACCCGCCACTTTCCAGCATTTCATAAACGATGTGTTCAGGGACTACCTTGATATCTTTGTCGTCGTATACCTAGACGATATCCTCATCTTTTCCACGACCTTGGAGGATCATAGAGGTCACGTGAGGCGTGTGTTAGAACGGCTTCGTCAACACAGCCTATATGCCAAGGCAGACAAGTGCTGTTTTGAACAGCGTAGTATTTCCTTTTTGGGTCTCACCATCTCTACCACAGGAATAGCCATGGACCCCCAGGAAGTTTTGGCCATCTTGGACTGGCCAGCACCCACTGATAAAAAGGGCGGTACAACGCTTTATCGGCTTCGCAAATTTTTATAGAAAATTTATTAAGAACTTTTCGGGCCTGGTGTCCCCTATCACCCAGCTGACTAGGCAGGGGGTTCGCTTCCAGTGGACACCTGAAGCACAGAGGGCATTCAAAGCCTTAAAAGAGTTGTTTACTGCAGCTCCCCTTCTGAGCCACCCTGATCCGTCCTTACCCTATATTTTGGAGGTAGACGCGTCCGAAAATGCAGTCGGGGCGATTCTGTCTCAAAGGAAGGGCATCAAGGAGCTCATGCACCCAGTGGCCTTTTTCTCCAGGAAACTAACTACTGCCGAAAGAAACTATGATATCGGATCAGGAACTCCTGGCGATCAAGGTGGCACTAGAGGAATGGAGATACTTATTAGAGGGGGTGGTACACCCAATATTGATTTTCACTGACCACAAGAACCTAGAATATTTGTGAACAGCTAAACGTCTAAGGCCACGTCAAGCCAGGTGGGCACTTTTCTTTTCACAGTTCTCATTTCATATCACCTATAGGCCAGGGTCAAAGAATACGAAGCCAGACGCGCTCTCCCGCATGTTTGGGGATCCTGAAGAGATTCCCAAGCCGGATACTATCCTGTCCTCGGGGAATTTCCTAGTCCTCCAATCTGAGCTCCGTTCTAGATTGCAGACCGCGTCTGTAGGAATGCCAGGTCTACCCGGTGTCCCCTTACTGAATAGGGAGGGACTTCTCTGGAAGGAGGATCAGATTGTGGTCCCTGAGGAAGCCCGTACGTTAGTACTAGGATATTGCCACGATCACCCGTTGGCAGGGCATTTTGGGGTACGTAAGACCCTGGAGCTGTTGCAGCGTACATTTTGGTGGCCTAATATGGCCAAGGAGTGCGAATCATATGTGAAGACCTGCCCCGTTTGTCAGAGAAACAAACCAACTAGGGACAAGGCTTGGGGTCTCTTGCGTTCCATTACCAATACCTGACAGACCATGGACAATGATCTCCATTGACTTTATTGTGGAACTTCCACCCTCTCAGGACCACACAGCAATCTTTGTGATTGTAGACCGCTTGTCCAAAATGGCCCATTTTGTACCTCTGAAAGACACAACTATGGCCTTTGAGACAGCACAAGTTTTTATTAAGGAAGTGGTAAGACTCCATGGGATTCCCAGGGATTTTGTATCTGACAGGGGGGTTCAGTTTACATCTAGGTTCTGGAAGGCTCTATGTGAAACCCTGGGAATTAAGCTATCTTTCTCCTCAGCTTACCACCCACAGACCAATGGCCAGACCGAGCGAACAAAGCAGACCCTAGAGCAGTATCTCAGGTGCTATTCCACCTTCCTCCAAGATGACTGGTTAACTCTCCTGCCACTTGCGGAGTTCGCATATAACAATGCGAGTCACTCTGCTACAAAACAATCCCCGTTTTTTGCAAATTACGGGTTCCACCCTGTATTCCTGCCATATCTGATCCCGGAGGTCGCAGTCCCGGCCACGCAGGATATGTTAAACTTTTTGTCTTCCAATAGCAAGGTACTACAGGAAGCAATGGTAAAAGCCCAGGGTGACAATAAGAGGGCATTTGATAGGAAGAGAAGAGGAGAATTAAGCTTGCATCCGGAGGACCAGCTCTGGTTGTCCACCGCAAATCTAAAAATGTCCTGTCCATCGAGGAAATTGGCACCCAAATTTCTGGGTCCTTTCCGGGTAAAACGTAAGATCAATGAGGTGGCATACGAGCTCACACTTCCCGAGTCTCTGAAAATTCATCCGTTCTTCCATGTGTCTCTATTAAAACCAGCAACTCCAGACCCCTTCCCGGATCAGAGGTCTAAACCACCGGAGGCAGTAAACGTGGATGGGGAGGAGGAATTTGAAGTTGAAGCTATCTTAGATTGTAGGAAAAGGAAAGGCCAAACTCAGTTTCTGGTTAAGTGGAAGGGATATGGGGCTGAGGAGAATTTGTGGGAGCTGGCCCAAATTGTGCACGCCCCAAGACTTGTGCAGGAATTTTTTCGAAACCAACCCTCAAGAAGGGGTCAGTTGGGCATCCGGAGGCTGCCCGTGGGGGGGGGGGCCATGTCAGGGATCCCGGTCTTTGCCGCTGTGCGCGAGTCTGCGCATGTGCGGATCGCCCAGGCACATCAGCGTGCGGGCATTGGGACCTGGGCGTCCGCAGCGGCTATTACGGCCGCGCATGCGCACTCGCACACGCGGGCGCGCGCCTGGCACCAATGACGGTGCAGGGCGTGCTATTTAAACTGGCCAGGCAATGTCTTCATTGCCGCAAGGTATTGTTCCTGTAAGTGCATTCCTTGTTGCCAACCCTGCCTGTTCTGATCTATGCTGACCTTCTCCTGCTCTGACCCCTGGCTCGTCCCTGACCATTCCTCTGCCTGACGTTACTATGATTTGGACCCTCTGTTACTGAACACGGTGTGTGACCTGACTACTCTTTGTCTGCTGCTTGGTACCGCACCTGTCCCCACTGTTACCGACCCGGCTAGTCTGACCACGCTCACTCCTGGCAGTCATCCATCCATCCCGCTCGGACCTGGACCTGTCAGCCCCTTCACAGCAGGCTCATCCCGAGCACATACCCTCAGCGGGACCCCTCTACCATAGTTGGGTGCACCCAGGGGTCGCAACCTGGTTCCAGTCTTGCACCAAGTCCATCCCCACCATCAGGGGCTCTGGTGAAAAGGCAGACTGGGACTTAGACTCCGAGTCCTGGGGAATCCCGTTCTGTGGACCACTAGAGATCCCATTGGGCGGAGCCTGACAACAGGGTTCAGAGGTGAGCTTGGAGGGTCAGCACTCGTCCCCGGGGAAGGGACACCAAGGCTTGGACCATATCCAAGACTAGGCCCAGGTACTCCACACAGTGGCCTGGATTTTCTGGACTTCTGTAGGTTGAGAATCCACTTGAAGCTCTTAAGTGTCTGTATCATCTGCTGCACATTGGTTACTAGGGAAGGGGAAAAGTGATCTTTCAAAAGAAGGTTATATAGATAGCCGATAATGTGGATTCCCTGAGATTGCAGTAGCATGAGGATCAGGGTAAGCACCTTGGTGAAGACCCGAGGAGCTTTGACAGGCCGAAGGGAAGAACACCAAGTTGTAAGTGCTGCTCATCCACCACACATTGCAGAAATCTCTGATGTGGAGGAAAGATAGAAATATGTAAATACACATCCCTGATGTCTATTAATGCTAGAAATTTTCCTTGTTGCAGAGAAGCAATTACAGACCAGGTCAATTCCATCTGCAACTTTGAACCTAAAAGAAGATGTTGAGGACTTTCAAGTCTAGGATTGGTATTCAGAACTGTGAACAGGTTTAAGTTAATGCCCTGAAACTTTCTCAGTGGGAAGTCGCTGTCCAATCACTATTACAGGGTGCAGAAAGGGCCCCCTGCCATCGTTCCTTGGTTCCCGTGCATTCTGGGAGCACTGCAGTCAGGTCAGCTGCAGACAGACGACAGGAAGGAACTTCCTCTGTGATGAATAATGCCGGAAGCAACATGTATTATGTCACTTTCAGGTTCGCTTCTTTGTTTACTGGCCTGTATAGGCCAGTGAAGCAGCTGATCAAAACAATCTCAGTTTGATAGGCTGATTTGGAGGGCAGAGTAGCGATCGGGTTTCTCTACTCCCAACTCCTCCACTTAACCTCTACTTTTGCATTCACACAGTGTACACAGTCCTCCACCCACACCGACGGGAACACCCCGGACCTCGTTTTTTCCCATCTCTGCACCCTCCACAACCTCACAAACACCCCTTTCCCTCTCTCTGACCACAACCTCATTACGTTCTCCGTCTCCCCGTCCTCAAACACCTGCCCCCCCAAACGTCTAACCATCACCAGCCGTAACCTCCGCAACCTGAACTCGGCTCCTCTCCACTCTGCAGCTGACCGTCTGTACGACAGTATCCTTCCACTGTCATGCCTTGACCTGGCCACTACTGCATATAATGACTCGCTGTCAGCTGCCTTAGACTCCTTAGCACCCATAATCACACGTAGCATTAGACCCGACTGCTTCAACCCTGGCAGAATGACCCCACTAAAAATCTTAAACGACGCAGTCGCACGCTGGGACAATTATGTGGCAAAACCAAATCCCCTCGAGCATTCTCCCTCTACAAATCCACCTTCCTCACCTACTCCTCTCTCCACCCCGCCAAACAAGCCTTCTTCGTAACCCTCATCAACACCCTCTCTACCTGTCCTTTCAAGCTCTTCTCCACTTTCAACTTCCAACTCTCTCCCCCCCACCCCCACCCAGTACCTCACTTACCGCCCACGAGGTTGCCAATCACTTTCAAAACAAGATCAACGCAATCCGTAAGGACATCGCCAATGCTCAACCTACCTCCCCACCTAGCCTCCCTCCCACTATAACCCCAACACCCCAACCCCATCCCACTATAACCCCAGCTAATGGCCACTACTCAGTCCTCTTACTCCTTGACCTCTCCGCGGCCTTTGACACAGTTGACCACCCCCTCCTCCTTCATAAACTACACTCCCTCGGCATTAGAGACTCCGCTCTCTCCTGGCTCTTCTCCTATCTATTCCAACGTTCCTTCAGCGTTACCTATAACGCTGCCACCTCCCCCTCTCTGTTGGGGTCCCCCAAGGCTCTGTCCTCGGGCCCCTTCTCTTCTCTATCTACACCTCCTCCCTCAGCAAACTGATACACTCCCACGGCTTCAACTATCACCTCTACGCCGATGACACGTAAATTTACCTCTCCGACCCTTGCCTCACTCCTTCAGTCTCCACCCGTATCACCCACCTACTGAACGACATATCAGACTGGATGTCGCTCCATTTCCTCAAATTGAACCTTTCCAAAACTGAGCTCCTGATTTTCCCCCCAGCCCGCGCAACCCCTCCCACTTTCTCCATCATGACCAACAACGGCACTATCAGTCCCACCCAGCAAGCCAAAGTCCTAGGTGTCACTCTAGACTCAAACCTGTCCTTCCAACCCCATGTCCAATCATTAGCAAACTCATGCAGGCTCCACCTCCGCAACATCTCCAAAATACGTACGTTCCTAACCCCAGACACTACTAAACAACTCGTTCACTCCCTTATTATCTCACGTCTGGACTACTGAAACTCCCTTTTCACCGGCCTACCTCATCACAGACTATCCCCGCTTCAGTGTATCCGGAACTCAGCGGCCAGACTCATCCACCTTACCAACCGCTCCTCTTCTGCCACCCCCCTCTGTCATTCCCTCCACTGGCACCCGATTGCCCAATGCATTAAATTCAAACTACTAACACAGACATACAAAGCCATTCATAACGCTGCCCCAAACTACCTCACCGACCTGATACCCAAATACCACCCAACCCGTACTATTTGCTCCTCACAAGACCTCCTACTTTCTAGCTCCCTGGTCTCCACCTCCCACGCCCGACTGCAGGACTTCTCCAGGACTTCCCCCATCCTCTGGAACTCACTACCCCAATCCATCAGACTGTCACCTACCGTCCTCACCTTTAGGCGCACCCTGAAAACCCATCTCTTCAGGGAAGACTACCCCGCCCTCACCCAACAGCCGATTTCCTCCACTCCTTCTACCACTCCATCCCCCACAGCCACTTCCTCCTGTACCACTATCCCCTCCCTCCTAGATTGTAAGCTCGAAAGAGCAGGGCCCTCGAACCCCTTGTGTTTTGTTTTGTTACTGTATTGTCTCATGTTCTGTCCCCCACTATAATGTACAGCACTGAGCAAATCTTTTAGCGCTATATAAATACTGTATAATAATAATAATAATAGACCCCAGATCTCTCCATAAAAAGGATTTGTCACTGTCCCAGCTATCACAAGGGATGTTGTTCATACCTTGTGATAAAAAAGTTAAATAAAAAAAAGAAGAAAGTGTAAAAAAAAAAAATTTTAATTTTAAAAAATGAAGGTACCCCCATCCCCCAGGCTCGTGTGCAAAGGGGAATGTGAATGTAGGTCCCACAAGCATATGTAAATGGTGATTGCACTACACACTTGTGAGGTAAAAGAGAAAAGTTAGTTTCCCTGTGAGTAAATGGTCATTTTTTTCTCCTTGTCTATGTTCATTCTGAAGGAGAAAAAAGTCAATTATATCGTCTCAGAATAAACCAGACATAGATGTACTCCATTGGTCTCTCATTTCAGCTTTGCTAGTAAAACATTTGCAATATCAGAGTCAATTCAACACACATTCTCATCATACAAACTCAAATGAAAACAGCTTAGGTCTGCTCTATTTATTTAAAATGATTGCAATAGGTAAAAAGAGTGGCACAGCACCTTGTGAGCTCAGAGTTAGTGTAGGCTATTAGCTGCCTTTTCTCCTGATAATATTACATAACAACTTTTAGCCTATAGCAGTAAATAAACTGATCAGCGCTGTAACAAAAAAAATTATAAAAGATTTCTTTTACCTAGCCCGCAAGCACAGTAATTACATTGATGGAAGAAACGTCTGGCTTAAGATATTAGATGTGTAAAATGGGCAATTTTTATTTTTCGCTTCGGGAACTTGAGGGAATGACTATTACTGTGTTGTTCCTTCTGGTTTTCATGGTTAAAAAAAAAAACTTGTTAAAGTGGGACTTGAAGCAAGATTAACCATTTCCCATACATAAATAAAAACCACTGACTTTACTTAAGGGTGAACAACATTTGAATTGTAATTTCATTTCTTTTCTTATGGCAATCCTCAAAAAGCAACATTTATTACCTGTTGGTGCATATAATACATTTATTTACTTTGAGAAGAAACTTTACAGATCCTTTGAAGCAGCTGCAGGCCCAGATATGTAATCTAAAGACATACAGGTACATATTTTTTGGAAGATCATGGTATAGAGTAATGCAGGCCATAGATGGATCGAAAATCGGCCGATTTTTCGACCGAAAATAAAATCGGCCGATTTTCGGATCGTTAGTGGGCTAAATGGTCGGCCGTTTTTTGGTATTTTGGCAGATTTTTTTTATCGGTAAAGTCGGAAAAAAATCGGCCGATTTTGCCGATCGGCCGATTTTTGCGGCAATGATGGGCAAATCGGCCGATATTTTACCGATAAAAAAATCTGCGCATGAGCAGTGACCTGCAAGAGGAAGACAAAAAGAAGAAGAAAAAAGAAGAAGAGGATGAAGAAGAGGAGGAAGAAGAAGAGGATGAAGAAGAAGAGAAGAGGATGAAGAAGAGGATGAAGAAGAGGATGAAGAAGAAGAGGATGAAGAAGAAGAGGATGAAGAAGAAAAGGAAGATGAAGAAGAGGAAGATGAAGAAGAGGATGAAGAAGAAGAGGATGAAAAAGAAGAAGAAGAAGAGGATGAAGAAGAAGAAGAAGAAGAGGATTAAGAAGAAGAAGAGGATGAAGAAGAGGATGAAGAAGATGAAGAAGAAGTAGAAGAGGATGAAGAAGAAGAAGATGAAAAAGAAGAAGAAGAAGAGGATGAAGAGGAAGGTGAAGAAGAGGAAGATGAAGAAGATGAAGAAGAGGATGAAGAAGATGAAGAAGAAGAAGAAGAGGATGAAGAAGAAGAGGATGAAGAAGAAGAGGAATTCCAGTCGAGCAAAAAGTGTCCCTGCAGAGAGCTCCGCTATTTCTTCTGACAGTTCCTTGACATTTATAGCGGTTGCAACAATGTAATTATTTGTTTCCGAATAAAAACATCTGTATCCTAAATGGATACAAATAGATACATTGTTGCAACCACTATAAATGTCAAGGAACTGTCAGAAGAAATAGCGGAGCTCTCTGCAGGGGCACTTTTTGCCGGCTGTAGACGGGATGAAAATCGTCCGATTTTTTTTACCGTTGCTGGTAACATCGGCCGCTTGAACGACCGATTTTTCATTTTTTTTAAAGAAAAATCGGCCGATTTTCAACCTGTCTATGGCCGGCCTAAGGCTATATTCACACAGGTGTTTAGATACGCTGCAAATCCCATCAGCAAGAATCTACTGATTCCTTCGACTGGGATTGACAGCTGTGTGCAGATGGCTGTGGTCACCGAGCCTGTACAGTGCAATGATAGGCTATTGGCTTCCACAGATATCTGTGACTGTTCACACAGCCAGAGAATACAATGTGCATCTAGCCATGACCTCCAAAGGCTGATCAAACAGTCACAAATAGCTGCGGCCATTGACAGCCTATAATTGCACCGTACAGGCTCAGGAGCCACAGTTATATGCACACAAGATTTCAGCCCCAGTGGCAGGAATCAGTCATTTTATGCCACTGGGATTTGTAGCATGGCTAAATGCTTGTGCGAATGTAGCTTTAAAGTGGAGCTCCACCCAAAAAGGGAAGTTGCGCTTTAAGGACTGCTCCTCGCCTCCCCATTAATTATTGGCACCTTTGGGGCGGAGGGGGGGAGTGGGTACCCGAATTTGACAGGTACCCGCTCCCACTTCCGGTCCGATCGCCTAGGCGATCGGAAATGGAAGGTGTCCTCCCTTCTTCACTCCCTGTAGTCTTTTGGGACACGTGACAGGTCCCAGAAGACTACAGGACCATTCATGAAACGCAGCGCTAGTTACGCATGCGCAGTGGGTACCCATCTGTGAAGCTGCAAGATATCACAGCCGGGTGCCCACACTGAGGATGCTGGCCTCCTGGAATACAGGACAGCCAGTGAAACGGGCTGTGAGACCGAGGGACAGGTAAGTGGCTGTTTTTTAAAAGTCAACAGCTACAGTTTTTGTAGTTGCTGACTTTTATTTTTTGACAGTGTGAGTGGAACGCCACTTTTAGCTGGCCATACATTTCAGGAGTACACTGACAGCCTGAGTCAGCAGCCAGTCAAGCATCTAGGTGGATCCCAACATTATTGTTAGGATCCCTGCAGAGCCTAGTCTAGCTCTGTGACATCAGCTGACAGCGAACTTTAGCCTGCTGTCAGCTGAATCTCAGCCACAGGAGAGCAGAAATATGTGTACCCCTGTGACCCAGAAAACACGTATGGCCAAAAAAAGCTTTGGCCATACCTCTCTTTTAATATACTGTACCTACTGTATATAGAAACTTTATTTGTCACCTTACAAAGTATTTGCATACCTGTGGAGACAATTTTGTGAAATAGGCATCCCAGCCAAACCGAAGAGCTTTATCAAGAACAACTCCACGGTCTACCGATTGTACAATAACTGAGCAGACACACAGTGGTTTTCTTTTTCTCTGCACTCTGCCTTTTCTCCCTATGTCAGCTCAACAGCCTGATTGGCTGCTAGTGCTGATGCTCTCTATGCCCGTGTTCTTGTATAGAGCATTACAGAAGATTGAAATCAAGTTTTTTAATGCATTTAGTGATTTCAATTAATACACTGTTCTAATTTGTTAATAGATCTGCCTATAGTTCAGCATTTGCATGCATCCCAAGATTCACACAATAAAACTCAATTGAAACTGAAAGAAAGAATGATTAAGTTATATTTATTTTATTAGTTCTGACAATAATAAATTCCTTGCTATTTATTCGGAATTATAAAATGTATCTTGTTTACTTGGCTTTTCATCTGCTGGTGGTCTACTAGAATGTCATAAAACTGCAAAACAAATAAGCTAGTTAGACATCATTCTTAAATATATCAGCCATTAGACTTCTAATATTTTCTTCTATCATCATTTACAGATGGTAATTTTATCTTTCCTTTAATGGATGGCAATTATAAATCCATCAGACCAGTGGACTCCACTATTTGCTTTCTATAGTGTTTTTTTTTATGCTTTGCATTGTTTTTGACTCTCAATGGCAATATTGAAAACTTAAATGATTTCTTCCTCAGAAATTTGTATAGTCTCTTAGGCGCCACTTAGTCTGCCATAACAGTCTAATTCAGCGTGGCATCGTCATTCATCAAAGAGTTACATGTGAATATTCCCTCAGGCATCCTGACAGCTGTGGTTGCGCTGTGACACTGCTCACGCCGCTGACAATTTCTGGAATCGCTATGATGCGATGGATTGTGCAATTTGTTACAACAATAGACAAATCTAAATGAAAATCATAAGATTGGGATTAAAGGATTCTAGCATACAAAATTCTACAGAAATTGGTTTATCTAAAACAAAAACTGCTTCTGCTGAGGTACATGTAATCATGGCTGAGTGCATGCATCAAAGACTTGTGCAGTGAGAAGGTACAAACAGAGAAATTAGAACACCCCTAGGGACTGTGGTGAAGCTAGACATTCTTTCACCTGGAGAAAAGACTCCATCCAACGCCCCCACCACCACCACCATCAGAGACAGAAGTTCTCCACTCACACCCTCCCCAGCCCCCTGCCCACAGAGAGAGACATTCAAGTGTAATAAATAAATAAGCCATAGAATGGTAATAATATATATTAGGCATTTCAAAGTTTTGGCAATAGTGACTCACTCACATTTAGCATGAAGGCCTACACAATCATAGAGTAGGTGAGGTTTGAATGAGGAAATTTCGAGCCTTATTTCCATAGTAGATTAGGAGGGGCACCGCTGGGAAATAAGAAGTGAGCCAAAAAGTGGGTTGCTTAATAAGGCCTGATTCTGTGCGCTCTTCCTTCCTGGCGATGCTCCTTCTAATCCACCATGGAGGTGAGGCTTGAAATCACTTCATTTTATGGTCATAGCTGGCTTATTAAAGGTCCCCACCCCACTCAGCTGTTTTTTCTTTTCTTTTTTTTCTGCTGTGATGGCCCTTCTAATCTGCTGTGGAGGTGAGGACTGAATGAAGTGATGTCAAGCCTCTGATGAGGATTACGAGGGATGGTGCTGGTAAAGAAGTATTATTAATGACCATAGTCTGGTCATGGGTACACTTTGAGTCCATAAACCTGATCACATGTAGTATTTACAGATCGATGATTCAGAAGCAAAGACAGCCAAGCAACTACCATTTTGAGGACATGAGCAATGATAGCATCCATTTTTTTATCTATTGGGTTTTGAAAGATTTTTATGTAAACAAAGTATAATTCTATTTAACCACTTGCCCTCCAGAGGATTTACCCCCCTTAATGATCAGGCCTCTTTTTGATACTCGGCGCTGCACTAATTCAACTGATAATTGCACGGTCATGCAATGCTGCACCCAAACTAAATTTACGTCCTTTTTTTCACACAAATAGAGCTTTCTTTCGGTGGTATTTGATCACCTGTGTGCTTTTTATTTTTTGCTCTATAAACAAAAAAGACTGAACATTTTGAAGAAACACAATATTTTGCACTTTCGGCTATAAAAAATATATAGTAAACTCAAAGTTAGGTATAAATTTAGGCCAAAATGTATTCTGCTACATGTTTTTGGTAAAAAATCCTAATAAGTGTACGTTGATTGCTTTGTGTGAATGTTATAGCATCTACAAACTATGGTACAGATACAATTTACACCATTTTTTTGCTTTACAGCGCTGCACTAAATGATCAGTGCCCTGATGATCGGTGCCCAGCAGTGCCACCCACCAGTTCCGCCCACCTGTGCCCAGCAGTGTGCCCACCTGTGCCCAGCAGTGCACCCACCTGTGCCCAGCAGTGCGCCCACCTGTGCCCAGCAGTGTACCCACCTGTGCCACCCAGCAGTGCCACACACCTGTGCCCAGAAGTGCCACCTACCTGTGCCCAGCAGTGCCACCCACCTGTGCCCACCAGTGCCACCCACCTGTGCCCACCAGTGCCACCCACCAGTGCCCAGCAGTGCTGCCAGTCAGTGCCACCAGTCAGTGCCCAGCAGTTGTGCCAGTCAGTGCCCAGCAGTTGCACCAGTCAATGCCTAGCAGTGCCGCCAGTCAGTGCCCAGCAGTAATGCCAGTCAGTGCCACCTATCATTGCTGTGTATCATTGCCACCTATCAGTGCCGCCTATCCGTGACACCTCATTAGTGCTGCCTATCTGTGAAGCCTATCCGTGCCACCTCATTAGTGCTGCCTATCAGTGCCGCTTATCAGTGCAGCCTATCATTGCCCATCAGTGCTGCCTCATCAACGCACATCGGTGAAGGAGAAAAATTACCTGTGTAAAAAATTTTATAATAGAAACAAAGAAACTTTTTTTTTTTTAATTTTTTGCACTTTTTTTGTTTATAGCGCAAAAAGTAAAGTGCCCAGCAGCAATTAAATACCACCAAAAGAAATCTCTATTTGTGAGAAAAAAATGATCAAAATTTCATATGGCTACAATCTTGCATGACCGCGCAATTGTCAATCAAAGTGCAACAGCGCTGAAAGCTGAAAATTGGCCTGGTAAAGAAGGGGGTATAAGTGCACGGTAGGCAAGTGGATAAGTGACAATTTTGTGTAAAATGGTGGGTGCTATAATTGTTTATGTCACACAGTACTCCCGCAGTGACTTTTCAAAGCAAATTTAAAAAGAAAATACACTTTTTTTACTTTTACTGCACAAAAACACAATATATTGGCCAATTATTTGGTAAAATATAAACAATGATGGTATGCTGAGTAAATATATACCAAACATGACATGATTTAAAACTATGCATGCCCCCTTCAATGGCGACAAACTGCATACGTTTTTAATATCCGTAGGCAATGTTTTAAAAGCCTTTACAAGCTACCATTTTAGATTTACAGAGGAGGTGTTAGAATTACTGCCCTTGATCTGACATTCACGGCGATACCTCACATGCATGGTCCAACCACTGTTTACATACCAGCACAGGGTCAGCGCGAGCGTTTTTTTAAGTTATTTTTATTTTTTTAATTATTTTTACAGGGTCCCTTTCATTTTTTTTTTTTTATTACTTTTAATGCTATCACAGGGAATGCAAATATCCCCTATAACTTCAATCGGCATTGTCATATATTATTTTTTGAGAAATCTGGGGTCTATCAGACTCTAGATATCTCCTCTGCCCTTACATTAGCTTATGAAACCAAGATCGGTGGGATCAGATTCTTTCCCAATTTACAAATGGCGCTGTTTATATCCTGCAAAATTTCAAATTCCTTAGACTATAGAGAAGATTGGCACCATTCTGGTCTCCAATTAGCTCTATGGTCAGCTGGCAGAAACATCGTCTGCATTCTCAGGTACCCCCGATGGCACGGGACTGCCAGAGAAGGCCGTGGAAGGCAGTGGGGGAGGGGGGCATCATCTCCCGCTGCTTGTAAAAGCAATCCTGCAGCTAATTAGCCACTAGGATTGCTTTTACATGAAAGCCGATCGCCATCTGAAAAAAATTATACCAGGATAATGCCTGCAGCTGTAAGCATCATCCTGGTATAACCATTGCCCAGTATGTCGCTGATCCTTGTTGGGTATATCTGCTCTTTTTTTTTGTATGCAGTCTGTAGACTGAATGAAAAAAAGAGAAGAAATCTCTGCCAGAAAAAGTGTGTGGTATGCCCACCATTAGAATATACCCCTCTGTATCCACCCACTTCTAATGGTGGGCACACATTAGGTCACACAGTGCCATATGCGCCAGTTCCAAGATTGTACAAATGTCTAAATAGTGGCACGCTTGAATAAAAATTGTCCACGTATAAGTGGTGCCCCATATGGAAAAAGGATGACACCAAGTCCCAAACTATCTTGCCACTACTCCCCATGTAGTCTGGGCATCAGGGGGCTCCACGTGACTATCTTTTCCTTTGTAAATCCGAAACTTATATGTATAGCCTGTTGTCCTCTCACAGGTCTTCTACATCTTGACCCCATATCTGGCACACTTGCTGGGGAGGAATTGTTTGAATGCAAGGCGGCCAGAAAAATTAATGAGGGACTCATCAACGCAGATTTTTTGCTGGGGAGTATAGACATCTGCAAATTTTTGGCTAAGTTGATTTACGATGGGCTAAAGTTTGTGGAGCCGGTCAAATTCAGGGTCACTCCAAAGACGACAGAGTGTATTGTTGTTGAAATGCATAAAACACATTATACTCTCATATCTATGCCTGGCCATGGCAGCAGAGAACACGGATATATGATGAATCGGGTCTGTGGACCAATACAACCGCAATTAATTTTTTCGTAGTAATGCCCATGTTGAGGGTTAGCCCAAAAAAAATTTAAATTTGGAAACCGTAATGGGTTTCTATGCGAATGGTCTGGCAAGGTTTGAATTTGGGTTGGAGGCAATAAATTGTTGTGCATATAAAATGCTTTGATCCACAATCAATGCATACAGATATTCCATGAAAAACAGCTCCAAAAAATCAAGGGGAGTAGTTAAATTTGCTGTTTCCACCTGAATTTCAGGTGGGGCAGAGGGATGGGGGAAGTACGGGTGCTGCAGAATTTGTGGGCTGCCAATCGGGATTTGCAAGCATATCTGGAAGGTTGCTAGGGGCTCTATGGGCCTGTGTGCGAATTCTTGGTGGTTGCGGGACAATACTTATGCTCGCCATCGCACCAGCTTGTACTACACCTAAGAGACTCGCCACGTCACCAAGTGATACTGTAGTGCTGGTATGTGAAGGACCAGGATGTACTAGGCCACTAGTGCTTGCCAGTTAACCAAAAGGTAGCGCAGCACTAGTACTGGCACTCTGCTGCATATGAGAGTCATCAAAATTTACCGGCAAGTGCTAACAGAGATCAGGCCTGATTCTGAGAACACTGCGGTTTTGTGTGCAATGTATCAAGTGACAGTAACCTATTGACACTGCACTTGCTGGGGTACAAGGGGGGGATAAGCGTAGGGGCTAAACGCAGGTGTTGGCAGGTGCCTAGGCTGATCCGCTAACACTGCATTTTTGGGGAAACTATACTAATGTGAACGCTGGTATAGTGCTGATCTGATCAAAGATATTGATCCGTTCAGACACTATACTAGCAATGAAGGTTTATTGTGTATGAGTGTCTTCCTGGCAATCAAGGGGTTAAATGTGATTACTAGTGTACTGACAGGCAATCTGACACTCTCTGGGAGGGGCGTGAAAACCACGGGAGTGCGAATCACGTATATATATGTGATTTTGCGCACCTGTGCCGCCCTGTAGCAGTATTTCTGCTATAGAGTGGTCAGGAAGCAGTTACAGAAGCGGTTTGTGTTATGGCGCTGCATTACTTTAATTGCCAATTGCGCTGTCATGCAATGCTGCACCAAAATTAAATTTATGCCTTTTTTTCCCCACGAATTGAGCTTTCTTTCGGTGGTAAAAAAAAGCAATATTTTGGACTTTTTGCTATAAAACATGTCCAGTAAAAAAATATAAAAATGAAATTTCGCAATAAATTTAGGACAAAATGTATTCTGCGAAATGTCTTTGCTAAAAAAAATCCCAATATGTGTAAATTAATTGGTTTACGTGAAAGTTATAGTGTCTACAAATAGCAGTATATATACTGGATTTTTAATTTTTTTTATACTAATAATGGCGGTGATCAGCGACATGGCCAGGACCCGGTGATTGACACCCGCGGCCGTGATCAGCGGTCATGTGCCTCGCGCGCGCCCCCTACCCAAAATGCGAAATCACATATGTATACGTGATTTTGCGCAGCGGTGCTGCCCTGCCACAGTATATGTACTGTGGCTGGTCAGCAACTGGTTAAGGGCTAGTTCACACTACATGTAGTCCAGTGCAGTTTTTTTTCCACATCAAAAATGCATGTACAATGTTTTCCATGTATTCCAATGGCCCTGGTTCACACCAGTTCAAGTCAGTTTCCGATGCACAGAACCATACTGGAACATAGCAAACTGCATCAAAACTGCACCGGAACTGTGTGTGGTGTGAACTGTAAGCAAAAACGTATCCGGAATGTATCCAGAGTGCGTTTTTTGCAGTGTGAATTTGGTTGCAGAAAGCAGCAACTTATTTAGAAAAGGTATACCCCTCGCTAAGGCCTCATGCACCCAGACATTTATAAGTTTCAAAGCCTTAGAAGCCTAAAATCCCCAGCGCTTTAGCCCCCCCCCCAAGGAGCCACAGGTGGCACGTATGACCTAGCATACAGGTGATAAGCTATACAAACCCACATTCTTGTAAAAGTTAATGCTCCTCTGCACATGCATATTACATAGTTACATAGTTAGTCTGGCTGAAAAAAGACAAAAGTCCATCCAGTTCAACCATTAATAAAAAAAGGTTATAATCCTATACCCACAGTTGATGCAGAGGAAGGCAAAAAAAAACAACAAAGCATGATTCAATTTGCTCCTGCAGGGAAAAAAGTCCTTCCTGATCCCCCGAGAGGCAATCGGATATTCCCTGGATCAACTTTACCTATAAATGTTAGTATCCAGTTAGATTCTGTGTATCAAAGAAAGGATCCAGGCCTTTTTTAAAGCAATCCACTGAGCTGGCCAGAACCAATTCTTGAGGGAGTCTATTCCACATTTTCACAGCTCTCACTGTGAAGAAACCTTTCCGTTTTTAGAGATTACATTTCTTTTCCTCCAGTAAAGAGTGCCCCCTTGTCCTCTATGATGACCTCAGGGTGAATAGCTCCACACAGAGTTCACTATATGAACCATTGATGTATGTATGCATGCTAATTATATCCCCCCATAATCTCCTCTTCTCAAGAGAGAATAAATTCAGTTCCTCTTTCCTCATAGCTGAGCTCTCCCATGCCTCTTATCGGTTTGGTTGCTCTTCTCTGCACTTTCTCCAGTTCCCCAATGTTCTTTTTGTGAATTGGTGCCCAAAACTGAACTGCATATTCCAGATGAGGTCTTACTAATGATTTGTACAGGGGTAAAATGATATCTCTCTCTCTGGAGTCTATACCTCTTTTATTACAAGAGAGGATTTTGCTCGCTTTAGAAGCTGCAGCTTGGCATTGCATGCCATTATTAAGCTTGTGATCTACCAGAACTCCCAGATCCTTCTCTACCATTGATTCCCCCAGTTGTAGCCCCCCTAGTATGTATGATGCATGCATATTCTTAGCCCCCAAGTGCATAACCTTACATTTATCAACATTAAACCTCATTTGCCACATAGCTGCCCAATTAAACAGTGCATTGAGGTCAGCTTGTAAATTAAAGACATCCTGTAAGGACGTTATTCCACTGCACAGCTTGGTGTCATCTGCAAAGACTGAAATGGGATTTTTAATCCCAGACCCTATATCATTTATAAATATATTAAAAAGTAAGGGTTCCAACACTGAACCTTGGGGTACACCACTGACAACCCTAGACCATTCAGAGTATAAATCATTAACTACTACTCTCTGAATACGATCTTTTAGCCAGTTTTATAGCCATTTACATATGGATTTTTCCAAGCCACCCCTCTGTCCAAGGTTTTGCTCACCTCCTCATAAAAAGAAATCAGATTTGTTTGACAACTTCTGTCTTTCATGAATCCATGCTGTCTGTTGCTTAAAATATATTTTTCCAGCAAGAAATCATCTATGTGGTCTTTTATTAAACTCTTCAGTATCTTCCCAACTATAGAATTTAAACTAACAGGTCTATAATTACTTGGTAAAGATTTTGACCCCTTTTTTAAATATTGGCACCACATTGGCCTTACGCCAATCCAGAGGTACTATGGCAGTCATTAAAGAGTCCCTAAAAATTAGAAACAATGGCTTTGAAATGACAGAGCTCAATTCTTTAAGGACCCCTGGGTGTATGACATCCAGTCCAGGTGCTTTATTCACCCTTTTTCTGTCTAAATATTTTTGGATAATATCAATTGTGAGCCAATGTGGATCATCTGGAGCTGTGTCAATACCTTGCCCATTATGAACAAGAGCTCCCCCATGCTCCTTTGTATACAGAGAGCTGAAGAAGGTATTTAATAAATTTGCCTTCTCTTTGTCCCCAGTCACTCACTCTAGACTATTTTGTAAAGGGCCTACATACTCGGACCGGACCTTTTTACTATCAATATATTTGAAGAATTTTTTGGGGTTGGTCCTGCTATCTTTTGCAATCTGTTGATTGTTTTCAATTTTTGCGGCCTTTATTTCCTTTTTGCATTTTCTGTTATATTCTTTGTACTGTTTAAACGATGATAGCGTTCCTTCATTTTTATATTTAATAAAATCTCTTTTCTTATTAGCTATAGCTTTTTTAACTTTGGCCGTAAGCCACACAGGTATGATTTATAGCCTTTTAAACTTGTTGCCCATGGGAATATATTTTGCAGTGTGTTCACATACAGTCTTTTTGAAGAACTCCCATTTCTGTGTTGTGTTCATTGATGCCAATATTTCCTCCCAGTCTAAGTCTTGGAGAGCAGCTCTCAGCCTTGAAAAATTAGCTCTCTTAAAATTTTGCTTTTTTATTCTTCCCATATGCGCTTGCTGTTTACAGCTAACAATAAATGAAATCATGTTATGGTCACTGCTACCCAGATGTTCTTTTATATGGACATTCATAGTAAGATCTGCATGGTTTGAGATTAACAGGTCCAGCAGAGCATCATTCCTAGTTGAGGCCTCTATGAACTGTACCATATAATTGTCCTGTAATAGGTTTAAAATGTTTGCCCTTTAACTGTTCCTGCAGTACCATTACTTAATTACATAATTTCCAGGTAGTTAAAATCCCCCATTATTATCACTGTCCCAGCCTTTGCAGCCCTTTCGATCTGTGCAAGGAGCTGAGTCTCCACCTCCTCATTAACACTGGTAGGACTATAACAAACTCCAATGATTACCTTTTTAGTACACACCCCCATGTGCAGTTCCACCCATAATGCTTCAGCCTCATCACACTCTCCATCAACTCATGTACAACGGTTTTCCCCGAATCCAAGACTAGCGCATTTTGAAAATACTCCACACACACGACAAATTATTTCCTTTCCCTGAAAAAGATGTCTCCACCTGCCTAGTGGACTGGGCAATCTGTGTTTTTTCTTTTGCACGTCCCAATATATAAAATCATGCAGTGACATTAATTTAGGCGTTCCATTTTTTTCATCAGTTTGTCATGTTTTTTCCAAGCAAAAACTGATCAGTTTACATCAGTTTTTTCATCAGTTTACATCCGTATTTAATCAGTTTACATCATTTTTGCATCCATTTACATCCGTTTTTACATCCATTTACATCCATTTACATCCGTTTTTGTCCGTTCCGGTGTTTTTTTTTAGAGAAGAAATATAGGGTTTTCTTCCATTCAAAAAAACGGATACGGACATTAATGGATGTAAACAGATGATCATCCGTTTATATCTGCTAGTCCATAGAATTAAATGGGTGTCCATTTTTCATCCGTAAATGGACAGATGAAAAACGGACATATGGAACACCCGTGTGAAAAAGGCCTTAGGCTTTTTGCTAATTTAAAGACTTGCTTGTGTCTTTTTTGTGTATCGGAGCAGCTGATTTCTTGCAGCCTCTTTGCAGGCACTCTCTGCCTGCATGCATACACTCCAGCATTAAGATGGCAGAGGGGTGTATGCAAATAAATGACTGAGAGTATAGAAAGTGCAAGGGAGCAGCCATTTAAAATGAAATAGTGTAGCTGCAGAGCAGAAAGACCATATCCTAAGGGTTCAAGCACAGCTGTGTATAGTATAGACAACCAATGCCATCTGACCACCACAAAGGATTAAAGTGGAAGAAAACCATAGCTGATCTTAACAAAGTTCTCTCTCCCTCCTCTTACCTATCCTGCCTAACCTGTATATAAAAGATCTGTGTACTTACCTATTTGCATTCTGCTTCAGTTCAGTCACATGATTCTGCAGCTGTGTGTAAGAAAGTGCTCCACGGCTTCTGGAAGCAGTGGTGTCACCCACAGGCTTGCATGGCCTAATCGTTGTCCCTATCTCACCTGCAGCAGCCTCTCACAGCCACAGGGGAGCCGGAGCTGTGGGATTATGTGACAGGACAAGGTGGCTGAAAAATAGACAAGTCTTTTTTATACAGGTTAGGCAAGATAGACACAGGGAGGAGGAGACATTTTTAGAAATATAGTTAAGCTCTTCTTCCATTTTAAAGTGATTGTAAACCTTAAATATACCCAGTGAAGTACAGGGGCGGACTGACAACTCATGGGGTCCCCAGGCAATAGGGGATCATGGGGCCCCTGTGTCCTTGCCCAAACTCAAAAAAGCCTATGAAAAAGGTACCAGGGGCATCTCATGGGGCCCCCTACTGACCCCGGGCCCTCAGGCAGTGCCCAAATTTCCAAATGGTCAATCCACCCCTGGTGAAGTAACTAACCTCAGCTGAAACACAGATGAAACAAATCCTTCTACATAAGCTGTACCAATTTAATTACAGTCTTCTATTCTCTACAGTCTTCCATATCATGCATTTTACACAGCATCTCTCAGTTCTGAAAAGCAGAGGCTGGGAATCTGAAGTCTCACACTGCAGAGCTCAGTGAGAAGAGTTCTGAGCTGTGATTGGTGGGAAGAAACAGCCTCCCTCCTCACAGTACATGGGAATATGCACAGTTGGGGCTGTCAATCACAGGCTGTGTGCTGGAGCTCCCTCCCCCCCTTCCCCCGTCACTTTTTTATTTTTTGGAGAAAAGCTGTCATAAATGGCTTATGCAGCTAACAGAGGAATAAGACAGAGAGAACTCATGACTCAGTGCTTTGAATAAAGACAAGTACACAGTATAGAAGGATGTTCTTTGCTCATCTGAGGTTTACAACCACTTTAAGCAGTGCATTCCCTGCCAGTGACCATAGCAATTCCAGACCACTGGAATTATGTTGACTAATACCATACACTCGCCAGTCATTTTATTAGGTACACCTTGCTAGTACCGAGTTCGACCCCTTTTGCCTTCAGAACTACCTTAATTCTTTGTAGCATAGATTCAACAAAGTGTTGGAAACATTCCTCAGAGATTTTGGTCCATATTGACATGATAGCATCACGCAGTTGCTGCAGATCTGTTGGCTGCACATCCATGATGCGAATCTCCCATTCTACCACATCCCAAAGGTGCTCTATTGGATTGAGATGTGGTGACTGTGGAGGCCATTGGAGTACAGTGAACTCATTATCATGTTCAAGAAACCAGTTTGATATGATTGGAGCTTTGTGACATGGTACATTATCCTGCTGGAAGTAGCCATCAGAAGATGGTTACACTGTAATCATAAAGGGATGGACATGGTCAGCAACAATACTGAGGTAGGCTGTGGAGATTAATTGGTACTAAGAGGCCCAAAGTGTGCCAAGAAAATATTCCCCACACCATTACACCACCAGCCTGAACCATTGATACAAGGTAGGATGAATCCACGCATTCATGTTGTTTACGTCAAATTCTGACCCTACCATCTGAATGTTGCAGCTGAAATCGAGACTCATCAGACCAGGCAAGTTTTTCCAATCTTCTATTGTCCAATTTTGGTGAGCCTGTGTGTATTGTAGCCTCTGTTTCCTGTTCTTAGCTGGCAGGAGTGGCACCTGGTGTGGACTTCTGCTACTGCAACCTATCTGCTTCAAGGTTCGACGTGTTGTGCGTTCAGAGATGGTATTCTGCATACCTTGGTTGTAACAAGTGGTTATTTGAGTTACTGTTGCCTATGATCTCGAACTAGTCTGCCTATTTTTCTCTGAACTCTGACATCAGCAAGACATTTCCGTCCACACAACTGTCGCTCACTGGATATTTTCTCTTTTCTGTAAACCCTAGAGATGGTTGTACATGAAAATCCCAGTAGATCAGCAGTTTTTTAAATACTCAGACCAGCCCATCTGGCACCAACAACCATGCCACATTCAAAGTCACTTAAATCCTCTTTCTTCCCCATTCAGATGCTCGGTTTGAACTTCAGCAAATAATTTTCACCACGTCTAAATGCATTGCTGCCAGGTGATTGGCTGCTTAGTAATTTGGGTTACCAAGCAATTGAACAGGTGTACCTAAAAAAGTGGCCAGTGAGTGTAATTGTACTCTGTAAAGACTACCATAAGTAAACAAATCATTGGTGTAATCTGGTTTTAACTTCTTGACCCTTTTGCTGCCAGAGGCATGTTTTTGCAAACGTTTAAAAATCATTTTAGACCAAAAAGTTACCTAAAACCTCCAAAACATTACATATTTTCTGAAAACTGAGACACAGAAAAATAAAATGGTGGTCATTCCACTGTTTTATGACACATAATATTGGCACAACGGTTTACCAAACTCATAATTTCAGTAAAAATTACACTAAAGTTAATTTTAGAGCACAATATACAAGAGGAGTTCAAGTCAAACCGGTACTTATTTAGTTCATGTACTTGTACACACCATCAATTTACACAGCGCTTTACATATACAGTATATTGTACATTCACATCAGTCCCTAACCCTCAAGGGGTGTACAATCTAAGGTTCCTAACTCACATTCATACATATACGTACCAGGACCAATTTAGACAGGAGCCAATTAACCTACCAGCATGAGTACCTGGAGGAAACCTACACAGGCATAGAGAGAACATGTAAACTTCAGGCAGGTGGTGCTGTGGTTGAGATTTGAACCAATGACAATAGTACTGCCAGACGGGAGAGCTAACCATTTAGCCACTGTGCGACTTTTAATTTTACAGGTATAAATAGGGGTGCTAGCGTGGCGGTACTACATGTAGTAGTAAGTGACAAGTGTGTCCTATTACTGAAAGGTGCGCACATGTCGCGGGCCAGTCCACAGACCGTTAGTCAAGATGGCAGACAACAGTGTCAGTGCATGCATGGAACAACTTGTGACGATGAAGTTTCTTGTGAACTGAAGGTGTAAAACCAGCGGATATCTACAGAAGAATTCAAGCACAGTACGTTGATGAGACATTCAGCTTCTGTAAAACATTTGAATGGTGTAATGGTAGTTCCCAGCCCACAGCAGTCATTCCTGTGAACATTCAGCACATGGAATGCCTGATCCTGGAAAATCAATGCATAACCTGTCGTGAAATTGCAAAAGAGACAAATCTTCCTGTGGGAATGGTGAACACAATGTTGACAAAGTGAAGCGGACAGTCCTAGGATGGTTCAGGTGTACTGACAAATCTTTCTATGCTGAACTTTCCAGGCATTAATTAACCACTTCCCCATCATCCTTTAGCACAAATACTGCTATAGGGTGGCAGGGCTGCACAAAATCACGTACGGTATATATACGAGATTTTGTATATCCATTGGCAGCTACAGCTGTCAATCACTGGGCCCCGCTAGAGATTCCCCCCCAGCACCCGGTGATCGCCGACTATCACTGATGGGGGAGAGGACTGTATGGAAACAATACATATCTCTCCCCTGTTAGCTCCAGCATGCTGCTTTGTATTGCTCTGCATAGCAGAGCAATACCAAACAGCATGCCTCCCTAGTAAAGCACACACACGGCACACAGTAAAACACACACAGAACATAGGTAACCCTTTGCTCACCCCAGATGTTAACCCTTTCCTGCTCAGTGTCATTAGTACAGTGTCAGTGCTTTTTATTAGCACTGATCTCTGTATTAGTGTCACCTGGGATGTCAGTGACAGGTAGTCAGTTCCCCCCCAGTGTCAGAATGCCTGCCGCAGTCCCGCTATAAGTCACTGATTTCCACCATTACTAGTACAAAAATAAATTCCAGTATATATGCCATTTGTAAATGCTATAACTTTCACGTAAACTAATTAATTTACATATATTGGGATTTTTTTTAGCAAAGACATGTAACAGAATACATTTTTGTCTACATTTATGATGAAATTTTTTTTTTTTTTATTTTTTTACTGGATATGTTATATAGCAAAAAATCACAATTGTTGGTCTTTTTTTTATAGCGCAAAAAATAAAAAATGCACAGGTGATCAAAGACCACTGAAAGAAAGCTCTATTTGTGGGAAAAAAAAGGATGCAAATTTAATTTGGGTGCAGCATTGCATGACTGCGCAATTGTCAGTTAAAGCAACGCAGCTCTGTTTTGCAAAAAATGACCTGGTCAGGAAGGGGGTAAATCCTCTGGAGGGCAAGTGGTTAAAGGATAACAAAAACCAATAAAAGCACAATTTTTTTTACAGGTAAAAAAATGTGTGTTTACCAGGGGCGGACTGACAACTCATGGGGCCCCCGGGCAATAAGGGATCATGGGGCCCCCGTGTCCTTGCCCACACTCAAACCACACCCACAAAAGCCTATAAAAAGGTACCAGGGGCATTTCATGGGGCCCGCTACTGACCCCGGGCCCTCGGGCAGTGCCCGAGTGCTCGAATGGTCAGTCAGCCCCTGGTGTTTACTATTTTTGGTTTTTGGAGCCTGGAAAGCATTGCACCAGGGATCAGCAGATCACTGTCATATGGGCAGGCAGTTGTACACTGACAGGAAGGATAAATGAACCACCACAGTGCTCAACAGTGATGTAGTAGTTCATTGAGAACTACAAGCTGACAGATTCTATTTGAATTGTGGCAGTGAGTATGGGGAGAAGATCCCCAATTCGCTGCCACAAGAAGGGGGAGGGGGAGAGGGGCCTGATGCTGAAGTTACATGTTACACCCTAAATATGGGTGTAACATGTAACATGTTCGGAAAGGTGAACTTGTCCTTTACCCACAGATTGTTTCAATACCGCACTCTCATTATCTTGATCTGGTGGTGCTTCATTATCTACATTTCATTGTCAGCAAGTTGCTCTCCATTCTTATAAGTCCTCATGCACACTGGACATTTTTACAGGGGCTGTTTTTGGCTTTTGACGTTTTTTTCTACAGCTAGTAAACCCCCCAGTATGTTATCCTATGTGTCCATGCACACATAGACTGTAATCTACATTTTTTGGCTGGAAAAAAACCCAGAACTAGTGGGTTTCTAGAGGAGTTTTTTTTAGCTGTAAATACATTCTAACTCTGAAAAATGCTGTAAAATGCCACAAACTGGCATTTTTGGACTTTTCTTGACCCCCCAAAAAAATTTTTGGTAAAAAAATGCTAGAAAACGCTACTAAACGCGGCAAAACGTCACTAAATGCTAATGCAAAAACGCTAAAAAAAGCTGAAAAACTCAAGTTTTTAACGTGACTTTACGCAGCTAACTTTACCACGTTATTAAAACGTCCAGAGTGCATGAGGACTTAGCTGTAGGTAGACTCCTGTACACTAGGGCAGCACCATGGTTGTCCTGAAAAACCTCTGGCTCCAGCACTTGAAATTTCCAGAGTCCTCCACTTCATTAGATACTGTTTAGAGGGGATATAGCCCTTCTACTTAGTGCTCACCTTTACCTCATTTAATTCAGCATTTTGCTGAACTGACACAGGTGTACAGTATACACAGCAGCTTTTTCATCCTCAGTAGTAAGCATCACATTATCACATTACGTTTTAACACTTGCCTCCCTGCTACACAGGGACAAATCTCTCTCAAAACCCAGACAGATAGCATTCTCCCAGCTGTGGTCATTCCCACTTCCCCAGGGACAGGCTCCCCGGTTTGCCCTGTACACACTATAAGAAAATTGTACGAAAATTTTTGTACGAGGACCGCTCATTCGATAATCGGATTGTTAGTATGCAGCTTTCGAGAGCTGATCAGAACAATTTGTGCGACAACATCCGAAGGGACAAGCGCAAAAATGTTTCTTGTACAATACCAGATCATACGATTTTTGTTTACTCAGTACAGTAGTCGTCCAAAAATACAATACAAATACATGACATCACTTTCGAAATTCTTTTCCTTCATACGAGAATTTTCGTATCTTTAGTAACCTTTTCACTTTCGATGTCAGACTAGCAGGCGAAAAAAAATGGGTGATCGTTCATCCAATATTCTCATTGTGTGTACGGGGCTTTAGTCTTTTCCATCACTTCATTAGGATTATCACTCCCATCATATCCTGCAGCACAGATAGACTTACCCACTGGCATAGCAAACCTTGCCATTACCTTAGGAAATACTCTTCCACAGTATTGGCAGTGGGTGAAACTGCAGGAAGTATCACATCCTTGTTGACATACCTTGGAAGTCAAACAGGATTTTGACCACTGTTGTCAGAGGTGATAGCAGACCGGTTTAGCCAGAGTTTCTCTCCTGGCAATTCCTAACCAGCAGAAACGCAGAGGCCTTTCTGTGGGGCCATTGAGCCACCTCTCCACTGCAGTCCCTCCTTCCTGGCTACACATTTTTCTCCTTTGCTATGGGAGACATCATCCTCGCAATGGAACTTTACCGACTTTCCCAGACCAGCTGAACCAACTTTGTTTGATACGTAAACTCCATGATCCAGAGACAGTCCAACTGGCTATAATGTCATTGATATCGGTGAACACACTCCTTCCTGGCTCTCTCCTGTCCAGATTATCTGTGCTGGACACCTCCTTATTTTGTGGCACACATGGATCAGAATCAACTGCCCACACTTCATCTTTACTAGGGGTCACCGCTGCCAGATGTCAATTGCGCCTGTCCCTTGTAGACTCAAAAGCGGGGAGTTTCCCTGGACTGGCCATCTCCAAATGGAGACATCCTCTCCAACCAAAAAAAAGAGTTCTGTCCTCTTAAGAGCTACTCCCTTCTTGCAGGTACACCACCTGCTGCGTACAATGCACTTTTCCTGGCTTTTTCACTCATACCACCAACAGTGCCTGGCATGAACTCACTGGTGTGCAAAGGATCACGAAAACTCCACCTCGATACAGCATTGTGCATGAGAGCAGCAGCTCTCTTGGCTCTCTCCCTCCCTATTGGGCAGATTGGTAGCAGTGGGAGCCATTGGCCAATGGCTCCTGCTGCTGTCAATCAAATTCTGTGATGAGGGAGCAGGGCCACAGATGCAAA
Source organism: Staurois parvus (assembly GCF_062004578.1). Taxonomy (NCBI): domain Eukaryota; kingdom Metazoa; phylum Chordata; class Amphibia; order Anura; family Ranidae; genus Staurois; species Staurois parvus. Next base: position 6,763 of record NW_028321345.1, on the reverse strand, counting down.
TAGGATAGCTCAGGAGTGAGCCCACATGAGTGCCCCTATAGAAAGCAGCTATGAAGGCACTCACCAAAGAGGAGGGGCCAAGAGCACAGGCAGGAGAGAAGGATTGGGGCTGCTCTGTGCATAAAGGTAAGTATAACATGTTTGCTATCACTTTAACAGTGCTTCCTCCACAGATTGACAATGCTGCTACCGAGCAGTGGCTACATTGTTCCTCCACAGTTACAAACAAAAGGTATTGTTCTGAGTGGATTACCAGATAAAACCTAACAAATATTACAGAAAAAAATAATACAGCCACCACATCTAAGGACTGGTAATCTGTACTATATTAGATAGCATATTTAAAATTCTCTGCATTATAAACCACTCCCAGAATACAATTGAAACACATCAACTTTCCATAAAAAAATCTTCTACATACAAAGGTATGTTGATACAAATATATCCAATATAAAATAACAATGTAGCACTTTAACTAAAAGCAAAGGTAACACTTCCCAATATCACTATTTAAATGAAGTGCATATACTGTACTGTACAAAAAAAAGTATACATTGTAAAGAAACTTGATTAAAAATTCCACCAATCAAACTGGTAACAAATATTACATGAACCAGAAATACTTCATGCAAACAGGTCTTTGTTATCACTGGTGTGTTCTGTTCACTATGCAGCAGGGCAGCTGCTCAGCATGGGATCTGTAAGACAGCAATGATCACTGAACAGAGGCTACTACAATGATTCTCTGTTTCTACACAGATTGGCCAGGTACGGAATATGCAAACATACATTAATTTGAACTAGACTGATGTGATATGCAAAAAAACCCTAGAAATTCTGCTTTAAAGTGGTTGTAAACCCTTACATATACCAAGTGATGACTTGCCTCAGGTGAAACACAGAGATGTTACAAATCCTCCTACATAAGTTGTACCGGTTTATCTGTAGCACTCTCTCCTCTACATCCATTCAAAGTACTGAATTTATAAAGCTTGTCTGAGAGTTCAGAAAACAGGGGGCGGAGAGCTGAAATGACACACTACAGAGCTCAGAGAGGAAAGCTTGGAGAGCTAATTGAAGGGAAGAGACACCCCCTTCTTCACAGAGCAAACAGGAACAGAGCTGAGGCTACCAGTCTGCTGGAGGTCCCTCCCCATCACCATTTTTTTCTTGGTGTCAGGAAAACTTGTCAGAAGTGATTCATGCTGATAGCAGAGGAATGGGGCAGCAGACAGAACTGACACTAAAGCCTTAAACACATGATAAGAATATTGGATGAATGATCATCTGTTTTTTTGCATGCTAGTCTCATAGAAAGAATGAAGAGGTTACTAAGATTATGAAAATTCTTGTAAGACAGAATACAGCTTCAAAAGTGATGTAATATATTGTATTGTATTGTAATGCATTCTTCTGTTTCTGAGCATGCATGGTCTTGGTAGCTCGATTTTTTACAGATGAATACTATACTGATTAAACAAAAATTATTCATTCTGTTATTGAATGAGAGACATTTTCATGCTTATCCCTTTGGATAATTTTGCATGAGCTGTCATGATTGGTTCTCGAAAGCTGTGTACTAATGATCAGAATATCAGACGATCACTTTGAAAGTGGTATTTTTGAGTCCGATTTTCCCATCATGTGTACTAGGCTTTAGTGCCCTGAATAGAGACAAGTACACACTATGTTCATATTTCATGTCTGAGGTTTACAACCACTTTAAATACAAGCTAATTCACACCTGCCCCTACTGCAGCAGCTAGTGTGTGGTGTGGTCCAGTGGGATCGCTGCAGTGTCAATGCACTGATCATGGCACATCACACTGTTTATTTTTTTTTTAAAGGAATTATATTTAAATGTACCACATACATTTAATTATTTTCAACTGGCTGCTGCGTGGTGCGAGGTGATGGACTGCTGCTCACTGTGCTGCACTGAAAAAAATGATGCAGTGATGCAAACTGTGCACATGGGAGGCAAGACATTTTGCCTTGTCTTGTGGTAGGACTGCGCTGGAATAGATGCTCAATGCAGTCCTTGGTATAAATGAACCCTTAAAGTAGAACTCTAGGCAAAAACTTCTTGTTGCTGTTGCTGATTTCCTTCCTTTACTGAATATGTCATCCATTTTTTGGTTAACTCAGTAGTTGCTCTGAAATAGCCTTTTCATTTTCAAATCAAACCGTTAATTCTCTTTTGTTTCCTGTTTGTAAGACCAATGGCTGCTGTGCCTTCTATTCTCCCAGCCACTGGTCTTGGCACATCCCTTCTGTATTTTTTACTCCAGAAAGCTGTGATGTAATTCAGCCCCTCTTGCAGTGGTGGGAGGACTGGGACTCTCAGACTCTCAAACATATTCAACATGTACAAGCCTTGTGCACAGGCCCACATTCAATACAATTCCCTGTAGATGGGAAAAGTAGTTTCCTTTTACTGCAGAGAAAGGAGAGAATATGATGCTGACTCTGCAGTTACACCTCCTGCTCAGAAGAGCAGATGCTGTTATCTTTGAATTCTTGAATTACAGAAATTAGGTCATAACAATTCAATTAGACTCTTCTCCTAAATGGTAAGGATTTTCAAAATTTTATTAACTGCTTTGTGTTTTATGTAGGGGGTGTACTAATGGGTGATTTGTTTGCCTATCCCAAAGTTCTTCTTTAACCCTCCTACAGTCCCTGCATAGCAGAGCAGGAATGTGTGAGAAAAAAAAAACAATACAAGAAGCCAATTAGTTCACTCCATGACAAGAAGCCTGCTAACAGATTGAGAAAGCAGCATGACAGAGATATATGGAAGAGGTGTAGAAAGTTTTTAAATGTTACTTTTCCTTGACATGTTCTTTACAATTGTATTAGGTCTAAAATAAAAATGTAATATAGTACAGTTTATCAGTTACTAGCTGTGTTGGCTGCATTTGTTCTCTTTTTGTTTTTTTTTCTTTATTTTCACCTGGTGATCCAGCCAGTAGGTCTGTTATATCTTAAATATTGTATTCTACATCAGGGACGCCTTCCCCATCAGAATACATTGATTAGTGCTGCACCTATTGGCTGCAGAGGCTGATTGAAAATTGTTGGTTTTCCAGCAGGACTGTTTGACAGAATTATCAGCTTCTGTTGAACAGAGAGGGCTACACACAGATCGAAAGTAATTGGATAAATTTCGATACTCATGTACCCAGCTTAACGCTACCCTCTCTCCAGGCAGAAAATACTGGTGTCCAAAGGCGTCTGCTCTATTACTTCATCCAGAGTGGAGACACCCGGCCTATGCACTTCTTCACATGTGTGTTAATTACGAAGAATGAAGCAATGCTTATTAATGCTCCTATGGCATTTATGATGTGTTTATGATGTGCTTTCATTGTGTTTATGAAGCATTGAAAACACTTAATGAATGCTCGATAAATGCCCATGAAAGCATTGCTTCTCTTGTGGGAAGTGCTTGATGTAGAGGAAATGATCTAATTTGATATGTTGATTTCAGATATATTACAAAAAATATATAAAATGAAAACCAGCAGCCATGTAATATTATGCACTATTTCTCTCCTGCTTCCTGGAGGACAGTTGTTCCCTAAGGATAAAGCCCACTTGGTAAGTTGTTGCCAGATCTCTTTTTTTGTATGCATCACGAAAGCTCAGGATACTTGGGTAGTATAATTCTGGGTGCTGTTCCACCTCTTCTATGAGTACTGATACAATAATATCAGCCTTCATATCACTCACTGACATTGTCCCTTCCATGGAGTGAAACTTGCTGATAAGTTCTTTAGCTGACACAAAAAGCTTTGCCACTTACAATAATACTCAGAGCCTCTGCTCCTACATGGCACTGTGAAATTAAAAGAAAACCCCAACTTTTGGGTTGTCCTCAGAATAGTAATAGAGGTGAAAACTTCCAATGGGGACACTAGTTCTGGCAATCTGGTGGTCCCAAAGGAATTCCCTTAATTTTCAGGGATTTTCTCTCACTTCCTGTTTGGTTATGGGGCAGGAAGTTATGGGAAATCTCCCCAATGGGACACAAATGGAGAGAAAAAAACCCACAGGGGTGAAAAGCCTTCCTTGACCTATCCAAAATGAAAAAAAAAAAAAAGAATGCCTATAGTTCTACACTAAAGTGGAGTTCCAGACGTTTTTGTGTTCATTAAAAGTCAGCAGCTGCAAAAACTGTAGATTCTGACTTTTAATAAACACACACTTACATATTCCAGCGATGTACTCACCTGCGCTGTCCCTTCTCTCCTCAACGGCACCGGCATCTCAACTGTGGGCACCTGGCTGTTGCAGCTTGCGGCTTCATAGCCGGGTGCGCATGTGCGAGTCGCGCTGTGCATCCTGATTGGTCCGGCAGTCTTCTGGGACCTGTGAAGGTAGGTTCCCAAGAGACTGCGAGAGCAAGGAGGGGGCCAAACTTCTGACTCACTTTGTCTAGGTGAACTGAGCTGAAAGTGGGAGCGGGTACCTGTCAAAACTAGGTACCCCTCCCCCCAAAAAGTGCCAAATATGGCAGTGGAGGGGGGAGGAGGCGAACAAGCAAAGCTTCCACTTTTGGGTGGAACTCCGCTTTAATTGAGCAAGTTGAAGTTTGAATCTGATTGGTTACCATGCACAGCTGCACCAGATGTAGGTGTCCTTTTATGAAACTGAGATCAGCGGCGATCCTGAGGATTGTTTGATTTCAGATCATTAATGGTTTAGGAAACAGAGATGATCAGCGGAGAACACAGACTGCCAGTATATGAAGGAGCAATGTCAGCCCTTCATTGGTGATCTGTGTTCTCCCTCCAGATTCTGCAGCCCAGAGCTGGAGAATTAGAGGAACAGCAAACGAAGCAGTGGTAATTTACTGCTGCTTAGTAAACTGTGTTTGACTGATCTCTTACTGTAACACCAGCCGTTTTCTAGCGTTCAAAGCGTTTGTAGATTACTTCTCTCCTCATTCGGAGAAGAGATCTACACCGCTTCATAAAAAGGCATTCAGAAAACTGTCTCCTCTGAGAATGCCAGAGAACTGAGCAGCGATCATTTACCGCTGCATGATAAAAGGACACCTTTACGCTCTCCAGTAAATCAGCCCCACAGAAAATGCATTCTTGGTGCCCAACTTGTGTTTGTGTCTTATGGTGCTTTACTTCTGTCACAACAAACCAGATATGTGAAAGGACAAATGACACTGACAAAAAGCAATCACAGCTGGGACCACATAACCCCGCCTCCCTCGCCGCCATATTGGGATTGGCGGAATTGTATTAGTTCTGCTTCCGCACTTTCCTATTTCTGCCAAAAAACAAGACTGTACATGAACTAAACAGATGCCGTTTCCGCAACATTCGTGCATTTTAATGAGGTGTAATTAAGTGATGTATTTCTTCTAGCTCTTGAGGGGACGGGAGGTCGTGTGAGCAGTGTGACGAATCTGCGGAAAAGGTAGCGGAAGTGTGGGCGCCGCCATCTTTTGCCGGGGCTCGCTGACTGTCGGAGGCCTTCGGTGTATTCTCCTGTGGTGTAGTCGCACGGACAGAGGCCAGGATGTTCGCGGGGGCTCCGCGGAAGAAGAAGAGCAGTGGGAAGCAGCAGGCGGAGCTGTTGGTGTTCGGCTATGCCTGCAAGGTGTTCCGGGACGACGAGAAGGCCCTGTACCATGAGCAGGGCCGGCACCTCATCCCATGGATGGGAGACAACAACATTCTCATCGATAGGTCGGTTGGAAGCTCATGACAATTAACTAATGTAACCCAGTCTGATCACTTCTGTTTCCAGGGGCTGCTCTGACTCCTCCGCTGCTAGACAGGCCTGTGTGTCACTGCATCCTACCATGGGAAGGCCCTATTCATACAACCAAGGACACACCACTGTCATCAACACACATATCTAGATATAGTTAGATCACAGCATCTATAGGCACTGTACAACCGTAGTGTGTACATATACACCGGGTACAATCCCTCTAGGGCAGGGGCGGCAAACTGGCGGCCCTCCAGCTGTTGCGAAACTACAACTCCCATCATGCCTCTGCCTTTGGGAGTCATGCTTGTAACTGTCAATCTTGCAATGCATCATGGGAATTTAGGGACTGGCTGGAGGGCTGCCAGTTTGACACCAGTGCTCCAGTGTATTATATATAATAGAAGCCTTGTAGGGTGTGTGTATATGTGTGTATATGTGTGTATATATATATATTAGGGATGCACCGATATTGGTATCAATGCTGATACTAAGTATTTTCACAAGTACTTGTACTCATGAAAATCCTCGCGATACCTGAAACCGGTACTTTGCAGTGCAATCTGCGCCAATGGACGCAAATTGTACCTCAAAGAGTAGCATGTACTTTCAACAGGAATGCGGTGCAATTCCTGTCCAAATCGCATGTGGTGTCCCCACTGCTCCTGTGTGAACCCAGGGTTTTTGTAGCCCCAGTTCACATGGGTGGTGCGCAGAAACCTCCCTGCACTGATTCCATGCTGAGCGGAGAGTGGGCGTGTGGGGATGTATACTGTGGTGGCAAATGCTCCGTATTCTCAGCTGTAGGAGGGGGGGAGAGAGCGGTGGGGATTTAAAATCCCCGCTGCGTTCTCTCCTCTCCTTGCTGGGTTGACATTTCGGGCTAGAGGACTTTTGAAAGGTCAGCACGGTCACATGGACGGTGCTCACCTATCAGAAGCCGTCTAGCCCATACTGTCATCCCTGCAAGGAGAAGAGAAAGCGGTTGGGATTTCAAATCCCAAGACCAGTGGGGAAATCACATGCG